>NW_007408370.1:0-668 GCF_000475195.1 Diaphorina citri
ATAATTTCATTTTTAGGTATTTAGGGTTATTCTACATCTATTTGAAGTATTTTCACATTCCTACCTACCACAGGAATGATTAAATCAGTTTTTGAGCTCTCCTGAAAAATTGTGCTCGAGTGACTTGTGAGGTTTTGAAAAGTACCTCCTCAACTAGGCTGGCCCACAGAGAGTTTTCAGTTAATCCAGAGTTTAGGAATTACTGGCCTGTGTAAATCAAATGGGTGACGTCAAAGAAAACCCTTCACTCTGTGTTAACTCTCAGTGGTATGATCGGCCATAATTTTTTGACCTGTCCCGCAAAAATGGACTGATATCTCATAGATTCTGGTCGCCATCGACCTCAATCTCTTCCGCACCAAAGGTTTGTTGAATGGGCCACTGCGCACATATTTTACCTTCAGAGTGCTCCAAGGTCACTCTAGTAATAATGCACATGATCATGATCATCATAATAATCATCGCCAGCGTAAATCTCATGCGTATCATAAGAATGATGCGGTAGGCCATGGTAGCTGTAATGATGGTGGGGTCGTGGATGGTAAATGTGATGGTGGTCCAAATAGACCTTCTGGATCTTTGGCGCATGCTTGCCATGATTGTGGTGGTAGTGGTGGTACTTGATGTTGCGGAAGAGGATGGTTTCGGAAGCCACCAAAGTCAGGAAG
>NW_007408371.1:0-668 GCF_000475195.1 Diaphorina citri
ACACACCTACACACTAAAATGTACCTACATAGGTACATACCTACCTACTCTTTTATGTACCTACCTTCGTTTTTATGTACCTAGCACCACGTTATGTGCCTACATTATTATGCCATTTTCCTGTAGGTATTACCTTACCTACATAGTGAGCTTTTTGTGAAACAGGGTGTTTTAAAAGAACCGCAAACCTTTGTAAATACGATTATATGTATATGCATAGCATACTTCCTCCGACAGTGAAACAAAGTGAAACAAAATACCTGTTCTGGAATCCAACCTCTGAACTTAGAGCTACCTCTGCATTTTAGAAGAGAGAGTTTATCAAAAATAGAGACCTTTACCTCAATTGCAACAATGTAAGGATTTCCTGCAATCTGATTGGTTCCTTCATTTTGGGTTGATGACTCATTGCTGTCACATTGATCTGGATGAACTATAGTATGTTAGAATAGAATGTATCTGTGCCTGTACTGCCTACGTTTTACATAAATATATTAGGTATGTACCTATCTACTCCATATATACCTATATCCTATATAAGTATATACCTAGAGGTAGGTATATTATGTAAATTTATAACAAATTGTACTCCACAAAAGCCCAAGAAATGTATCAACTACTGTCTCTCGGGTAATAAATTGTAATATTTAATGGTTCGAAATAAACTA
>NW_007408372.1:0-735 GCF_000475195.1 Diaphorina citri
AACTCGCGCACCATATGCGTGGCAATACTCGTCGCCTGCACCAAATCGCTCGAGGCGCCCGACGTCACCTTTTCCGCCCCGAACACCAACTCTTCCGCCGCCCGACCGCCCATCATGGTGTCCATCATGGCCATCAACTGAGACTTGGTCACGTGGTAGCGCTCCTTTTCCGGAATATACGCTGTGTGACCTAACGATACACCGCGTGGAATGATAGTCACCTAATGGGGAAGAAAACCATTATGAAAATACAACTCACATTAAGTATAGAAATATTTCCGGAATATACGCTGTGTGACCTAACGATACACCGCGTGGAATGATAGTCACCTAATGGGGAAGAAAACCATTATGAAAATATAACTCACAATATACGCTGTGTGACCTAACGATACACCGCGTGGAATGATAGTCACCTAATGGGGAAGGAAACCATTATGAAAATATAACTCACATTAAGTATAGAAATATCCAAGGGAAAAAAAAAACATAAAGATTCACGTAGATCTTTTTCAATAGATTGTGGCGCTCACAACAAAACTCAACACAAATAAAATCTTATATAGAAAACGCAGGTTCTCGTTTCTCCATAATTAAGGATTCTCATGTAAAAGATAATGACTCCCCGATAATTTAATCATAGAGATTAGAAAAAATTAACCGTATCGTTTTTTTTTTTTTTTTTTTTTTTTTTTTTTTAAATCCTTTGGGTGGTTTTTAAATATAAGGGGGGAA
>NW_007408372.1:5764-10128 GCF_000475195.1 Diaphorina citri
GGGTGGGAATCTAATCGCGGATGTAGCGCTTAAACACGACAGGTCCCAAGATCCTACTTCACAGGATCCATTTTGTAGTTTTAATCCTCTTCGACAGGCAGACGCGCTCTGAGGTCGTAACTAGTGGGACACGCAGTATTCATGCTTGAGAAATTTTCATATGCGCAACATACCATTTTCGGTAAAATCGCTCTAATGCCCTAGTGCCGCAACCCTCTGTTCCAAAGGAAGATCTTGAATTTCCAATACAGTCTATACATCTTGTGATCCAATTTACCTAACTGAGAGGCAGGTTTAGAGTAATCGGGTGTGTGAAGATGATGTTTTCCCCGGTTCAAACACTGGCTGGGTGTCTTGTCGTAACCGATTTGAAATCAATCTCCGCGAACGACCGGTTGACAGCCCTGCTTATACCTAATGAAAGTCCCTATTTTATTAAATTAAAGGACACATACCGATAACATATTGTATTTCCTCTTTTCGTAAAAACCTTTTTTTTCGTTCTTATTTCAACATATTGTTCTGTTTGTTTAAGCTATTGGCTAAAAAATATAAAATGGTGTGTTTATCTATTGGTTTTTCAATCATTAATCTATCTATTTTCTTTTCTGTTTCTAATTTATACCCTAGGTATCTATTAGGCCTCCCTGAGGTATTGAGGAAAATAACACATGGGACGTTTTACAAGGGCTTAAATTCTTGATTCGGGTTCAAGGGAGGTTATGAGAGCTAGCTTACTAATATTGGTATCGGAAATTATTTCTTTAAAAACAAAAATAACGTTGCCAGCGGCGATAGGAGCGTTTGGAGAATACACCAGTGCCTAATGCGTCCCTGAAGTTAAGCACCTTGAGCGCTGGGTTGGTATCCGGATGGGGTTTGACCATCTGGACAATCCGCGCGCTGCTGGCTTGTTCCCGCCCACTAGACTAGGTGAGATTAATGTGAGGAGACGAGGTAGCTTGTCGCCCAATGAGGTAAACACTGTGTCAATAAAACTTTCCTTAGTATACGTATACATCGGATACAGTTATGGTTACTATCCTTATCCAACTATGTATTTGGGTTGGACGATAAACTGGTTTTATAAAATAAATCAACCTACGGTAACTTGTTGTCTTAAATATAAGCAAACGAAATCTCTACCCAACCATTTCAGGTAGCTCAATCGGCACTCACAATATGTCAGCATTGCTGAGAGAAAAAATAAACTCGACTTCCTCTATCTTCAATGGGGTGAGAAAATTGGCTCGGTTAAAAACAAAAAAAATAATAATAAGAATAAAGATATAAGGTAAGATACCTATATTCTATCCCCGAAAGGACAAGTTCCATGGCAATTAAGCAAAACACCCTAAAAAATCTGTGTGAATATCACACAACTTTCCTTACCCATTGGAAAGCGGTCGAAATACCACCAGCCGCTGTCCCGATCTTAACCAATGCATCCTTGTCACATTGAGAATCTGCATACCATAATTTCAAGTCTCTAGCTCATACCGTTCTCGAGAGTACTGATTTTGTTCGCAGAGACGACACACGGAGACCAATGGCTGAAACTTGTGGATTTATGGTCCTATGGGACCTCAAAACGTGTGTTTTGGTACTAAACAGCTGGCTCGTCGAAATTGACATGCTCGACTGGATATAACCGCGTCTTGTGCACGGACTTCCACTATATTGGTTTTTTTCTAAAAAGAAAATAATTAACTCGCCTCGCGCACTTTCTTGCTGTAGTGGTCCATGCACTGGTCCCTCGCATGGCGGTAGTGGGACACTACATCTCGCCTTGCGACGCTCTGTGTTATCCGGCTCACTTGAGCGTTCACGCCGGTCAAAAATTTGTATCAGCAAATATCTACGAATGTGATGTACGTCACTTACTTCTGGACAAAGCTGAGGCACACTCAGTACCGTCTTGATGGAAAATTTCGACTGCGGCGATGACATTTTAAATGCGCATCAGCCGCAAACCGGTGCCCAGCGTGATTGGTAAAATGCCATGGGCCTGTTAGGATTAATTGGGACATGGTACTTGGGAAAAACTGGCCATCACAATGTTCAGCCGATGACTCCAGTTTCGTACCTAATAGGACTACAAGGAAATGTTTAAATTTACACACTGCACATTTGGTCCAGTTTCCCTTTTCAACCGAGGAAATTTTTCACCAAAACACACACAGTCACAGGGGTTTGGATGGGGCAGTTCTAGGATTCGCTCGGCACCTTCCGTTCTATTATTGAGTATGGACTTGATATCGTCTATATCTAAGGGTTTCGTCATTTGAGTAGCGCCTCAGCTAGGAGTTTGTGTTCTTTCGAGGCGCCTGAGAATGGCCCTTAGCCACGCTCGTAGGATTCACTGGAAAAATGAGAAAAGAACCAACCATGTCCAGAGTCAAACAAAATTATTCAATGAGAGGTGCTCTATTAAAACTGTTTGGTATAATGGGACAACTTGTTCTAAGCTGACAGTCTAAATGAAGCACTAACTTAACTTATCCACAAGACAAAACATCTGGAAGGTAACGTGTATTTTGTTTTTCTTTTTTTTTTTTTAATTCGAGAGAACTTGAAGGTCTTATCTTCCGAAATCGAAGAGAAGAAGGGAAGACAGGATAAGAAGAAAGCCAGCGTTCCCGAGAACGAACATTATCCGTTCGTGATAAAATCCACAAAAAAAAAAAAAAAAAAAAAAAAAAAAAAAAAACAGGGGGCGGTAAAAACGGAAATACTCATAGGTACTTACGAGAATGAATTACATTTAAATTAAGTAAATCATGTTTAAGATTGATGAGTTAAAGTGTCTTACGTGTATCAATCGTATGGTGGTCAGTAGGTATAAACAAGGTATAATCTATTCTATTGGTATTGTTTTCTACCTGCAGAATTCGTTTGATTTCCATTTATCAATCGATCTAGGGTGGCAGGAACTTAGTTCTGTGGTGTAGGTGAACTTGTTGGTGGATTCTACGGACGAAGACCGCCTTCTCGGACATACTGCCAAACAAGGCCATAGGTAGTATATTTATTTTTATTTCGGGCTGGTTGAGAGGCTGACGGAAAACGCCGACCCATCTGTGCAAAGGAGGAAAGGGAAAGAGGCGAGAAAAAGAAGAAGACGAGGAGGAGTACATTTATTATATAGCTCCTAAAGGTCTAACTGTATTATAAGGTTTTTTTCCAAGGGTGTATAACTTCACTGTAGGACTGCAGATACGGACAGTAGGCTGTTCCACCTTAGGTTACATTCCTTGCTAAATTCGCACCTTAGGTTACATTCCTGGCTTCACATTCCAATTGGATCCAAATTTGACCCACATTCACACCACAAACTCGCGCACCATATGCGTGGCAATACTCGTCGCCTGCACCAAATCGCTCGAGGCGCCCGACGTCACCTTTTCCGCCCCGAACACCAACTCTTCCGCCGCCCGACCGCCCATCATGGTGTCCATCATGGCCATCAACTGAGACTTGGTCACGTGGTAGCGCTCCTTTTCCGGAATATACGCTGTGTGACCTAACGATACACCGCGTGGAATGATAGTCACCTAATGGGGAAGAAAACCATTATGAAAATACAACTCACATTAAGTATAGAAATATTTCCGGAATATACGCTGTGTGACCTAACGATACACCGCGTGGAATGATAGTCACCTAATGGGGAAGAAAACCATTATGAAAATATAACTCACAATATACGCTGTGTGACCTAACGATACACCGCGTGGAATGATAGTCACCTAATGGGGAAGGAAACCATTATGAAAATATAACTCACATTAAGTATAGAAAATAACAAAATAAAAAAAAAAAAAAAAAAAAAAAAAAAAAAAAAAAAATCGATAAAGATTCACCTAGATCTTTTTCAATAGATGAAGATTCATTTAGAACTTTTTCAATTATCAGCAAAATTACCATTCATATAGAGCAAACTATACCTAAAACCGAAAAGATGATACTCTGAAGACAACATGATCTTAGAGGCCGTACAAAATAAGAAGAAAATGGGGGGGGGGGAAGAACGTTGAGACGTAATTTTAAAACACACCAACAGAAGAACCCTTTTTTCAAAACCACTTGAAAAAAGGGTTCTTATAGAAGGAAGTCAGGAGAGAAGGAAGACAGGGTAGGAGAAAGCCAGCTGTTCCAAGATCGTACCTTATCTGTTTGGTATAAAATTCGTCCCGGGCGGGAATCTGGGTCTCTTAAATTTAAGGGGTGCGAGCTTTACCTTATGTAAAGGGTGCGTTACCTTGTGCAAGGGGTGCGAGTCTTTCGTAAAGAAGGCGACGACAGCGTGTCCCCCCTCATGGTAGGCCGTGATCATGTTGGTCTCCTCGTCAGGCAGTCGCGAT
>NW_007408373.1:0-668 GCF_000475195.1 Diaphorina citri
CGTACGTTTCCCGTGTAGGATCAGATAAAGTCATCGCCAAATTTGTGGAAAAACACAAAGCAACAAAAAAAAAAAAGTAATGCTTTCAGCTGAAAATAACATGTGGTTTTTGGTGTTCTAGTAATTAAATGAATTATATTGTGTTTCAGCATTTTACATAATAAGTACCTAAGTAAGTACCTACTGATTGTTTGTTTTTTCCAATCTGTAACTTCACACATTTGAAAAAAAACTAGTTTTGTCACTTCTACATTTATGTAGGTAGGTCTGGTGGTATTTACCTATAAATAGATATTACTATTTGTATTTAATATGATGAATACCTACCTTATTAGTTCTGATATCGTTTTATTAGGTGCCTAACTAGACAGGTAACTGGTAGGTAATAAAATTTATTCTCATCTCTTCCAAGAATATCACACGGATGGAAAATCCCAACACCTTGTCATTAACCACCTCTACTAGTCTCCATATGTAGCTATTTCTACATAATTATGTATTCTGTACTATAGACTTATTGTTATTAATCAGTGGCAATCTGGCAATCCATAGTATAAATAATTTATATACTTACTGAGGACCCTAGCAGCATTTTGCCCTATCTTAGTAAGTAAGTAGGTATCCTGGTAAATACCTAATTAAATAAATAATTAAGGAGATAAGCGTTT
>NW_007408374.1:0-668 GCF_000475195.1 Diaphorina citri
GCAGACGCCTCATCATAATCGATTTCCTGGTTACCTGAAGAGAAGAAACGAGGATTTTTTTTAGAAACAGGACCCAAGAATAATTTTGATCTACATAATTTGTGGAATCTCTATGCCAAGTTCGAGCGACTTTGGCTGAAAAATAAAGGCCTGAGCATTGCGAACTCTTTTTGAGCTTTTTCAAAGAGTTGGCGTTAAATAGCGGCCGAACCATACATTTCTCGAGGTCCGGCCCGCGGGCACTTTTGATCATCATTAATTATGGAATCTGTCTGCAAAATTTGAGCGACCTATCAATTATAAGTTATGGACTTTTGGTAATTAGAACTTGGTACGGTCTAAGACACCACTTGCAGGTACATTTCTCGAGGTCCGGCCCGCGGGCACTTTTGATCATCATTAATTATGGAAGCTGTCTGCAAAATTTGAGCGACCTATCAATTTTAAGTTATGGACTTTTGGTAATTAGAACTTGGTACGGTCTAAGACACCACTTGCAGTTCTCATTCCGCACATTATGGAGTTCAATACAGGAGTTGCAAGAAGAAACTGCCCAGTCAAAAAGTAAACTTTGTTGAAAAAAATATATGTCAACTAGACTTACCGATAATATCCTGGGCAAAAACGAGCGATTTGGAAAGGAACCAGAAAAATTGAAGGACAACCCA
>NW_007408375.1:0-668 GCF_000475195.1 Diaphorina citri
ATTTTGAAATACCACTGGTTCGATAGCAGTCTTTAAGCCCTTTCTTTTGATGAAATTGGATCTTGAAAAAGTTCGTCCTGTTCAGACTTATGTGGCGTATGGTACAGGTGGGCCAATAAATGGTACGTTTTTTAGGTGGGCGAATAAATGGTACACTTACCCTATATGGACAAAGTGAAACAGGATTTGAAAGAGAAGAAGTTGGAAGTTAGCCACGCCCAAAACCGAGGCGCATGGAAGAGGTTGATTCAAAACGTCGACCCCACTTGAGTGGGAAAAGACGTAAAAGAAGAAGAAGAAGAAGAGGAAGGAGAAGGTACACATAATTCCATCGTCCTAAAAGGGGCTAAAATCAAATCACTTTCGACCGAAGCATATCTTCGGCTTCGGTGTCACACCCCGCCTTTAGAACTTAATATTCACTTCTTACTTTCACCAATAAACACATTTAATCTGACTTTGTTTCATCCCTGTATATCTAATAGATGCTATTAGAGGAAAGATATCAGCGGAGAAGAAAAAGCGAATAATTTTTTAACATAAATAATGAAAAATTATGTGTTTTTAACTTTTTCTTTCTTTCCTTCACACACAGTGTTCGTTCTTCCTTTTCTCTTCCTCCTCCTTCTTCTCCTCCTCCTCCTTTTCTTTCTCCTTCTTCGTCTTCT
>NW_007408376.1:0-668 GCF_000475195.1 Diaphorina citri
TGTGGAGTCATGTGACATGGCTCTTTAGAACACATGAGAAATGAAGTTTCTCTTTTTCCCAAAACTTTGGTTTCAATAATTATTTGGACAGAGGTTCCCATTGAAAAGTTGCATGTGTGCGTTTAGACTTAGGTAGGTATCTAAATTTTTGTAGCAAATGTAAATTGTAGGTAGGTACCCAATAAATATTCTTCATATTTATGGTTTTTCCTAATGTGTGCGTTTTTTTCCTCTCTCGGGCAACCTTGGAGCCTTGGACTTCAAATTAGCGATGGATCAAAATCTATTTATAGCTGAATACCAAAGACTGTACCAGAATACCAAAGACTAGAGATAAACATTAAACAATTACCCAAGTTTTATTATTTAGCTAAAATATGACTTTATAATTACAAAATAAATAATTAAATGACTTAATTTCGAAGACCAATCTTTTTTCCTAATTACTATTTTTTTCCTCCTTCATGTTTCTTTACCTTTTTTTTATTTATTTTGTCTTGTTTCAAAGTAAGTAAATAGTAATTTCCTTTTTCTCGTCTTAGTTTTTTCAAAGGTTTTTTTAAGATGATACTTATTTCGGTTTTAAGAACAAGAAAAAAGAGGAAAAAATAAATTATGATGATGAATGTTGAAAATTTTATAAATATGAGAATTTGTAATTCAAAAAA
>NW_007408377.1:0-668 GCF_000475195.1 Diaphorina citri
TAACTTCAGGGTACCCATGAATGTGTACTGGGAGCTTGGAATGAGAATCCAACGAAATATGTGGTCAACAAACCGTTGGGGAAATAATGAGAATAGGATAGGCTGAGAAGAGAATAGGCCTTTCGTCGTGTATCACTAGACTTAGTTCAATCGTTAAGGTACTACCCTAACCTACCGAAAACAAATTAAACATGAAATATACAACTAAGAACAACTTATTAGAGGAAGAGCTCTTAAAATGATTAATTATTCAAATAAAGAATGGAAGGTTGTAGGCAAGTTGAGAGGTTCTGGGTTAAGCGTAGTTGTATAGGTTTTAGGCTAAACCTAGGCCCCCACAGAGCGTAAGCTGTGATCAAAATGCAAGTTACACCCCTGGTGCCCTGAACTAATAAAGAAAATCTCCCCAGGCGCGACAATCAAAATTTTGGGCCAAAAAGGTTAACACTAAACAATACCAAACATAACTATAATGCCATTTGTGTTCAAACACGGATCAGATCTGAATAATTCATCGCGATCGAATTTCTTTTCGTTTCGGGCAAAGTATTGGGGAAACACCAAGCGACCATGAACTTTAACTTGATGACAAATAGTGCTGGATTTATTTTCTGGTTAGGGATCAGTGTGATTACAACAGTCCGGGGAGATGGTAAGTTGCTTTTGAA
>NW_007408378.1:0-668 GCF_000475195.1 Diaphorina citri
AACATTTGTGTCATTTTCACTTCGTATATTTGGAAGCATAACTTTTCGAACTTCATTTACAGCTAGTTGTAAGCAGTCCATTTCATTTTTGTTTCGTAGGTCATCTGATTCCTGAAAAATTCTACCTTAATTCCGGCAAGCACTCATTAAATGACCCCTCGTAATTCCTTTTTAGACATCAGTGTACAACACAGTTACATTCTCGGATTCTCGGTACATCATTTGCAAAATACGCTAGAGTTCTGAATTTCTGAATGATGTAGGTAACTAAAATCATTCTTTTTAGCATTATCCTGGACTGGTTTGATTAAATTGTTGTGGTGCGTAAATGAAATAAGTCAAGATGTAATAATGATGCTTTCCTTGTCTATGTCCTCTTCCAAACCAAGATTATACAGATTTTTCGTCAGGTATTCGTAGTCCAGTCCTTTCTCCTGTTTGTAAAATTCTCAATGTCTCTGTTATGAGCATTTGTAGAGAATTTTTCAAGTTTCTGACCAGTTATTGCTTTACTTATATCATCCTTCTACTCGTGGTTGTGTTCAGAAGGTGATTACCTACTACAAAAGTTATCTAGCTAATCGAAGTCGAACTTTTCATTGCTATCTCCTGTAAGTTATTCTCGTGATGGTCTAAGTTTACTATTCTCAGAGATTTATTCAGGATTG
>NW_007408379.1:0-668 GCF_000475195.1 Diaphorina citri
GCATGCCACTTGCATGCAAGTTACTCGTGTGCATGAGGCTTACAGCACATTCCGCACGTCAGTTAAAATCAATGTCATTACAATTTTAACCCCTCTTCCTTTTACTTTTAAATGTCCGTTTGCCAGCCTAGTTAGCTTACTTGGTAGTGCGTCTGCCTTGTAAGCGCTAGGCCGCGGGTTCGATTCTCGCCCGGGGCGGATTTTATCCTAATGGGATAATGTTCGTTCTCGGAACGGCTGGCTTTCTCCTATCCTGTCTTCCTTCTCTCTTCGATTTCGGGACGATAAGACCATAGCAGTTACAGTTCCCTCTGTCAAACCTCTGTCAAAAAAAAAAAGTTTAAACTCAAATACTTTGTGACATTGTTTAACAGATAAAGCTCATTGTCACTAAATGCTCACAGGTATTTATTTGATCCGACTTTTGAGGCCCTCTATAATACCTTGGTTACTTGTGTCTTGTTTTAAAATTTGAGGTTCACCATTTCTGATTGGGTTAAATTATCAAATCAAATCATGGTATCTTTGTGTTAAAGCAGAGCGCTTTCTCACAACTTTGTGGGTATCACAGTATTACAAGTCTTTCATTTACTCAATCATCATATTTATTATCGCTCGCCTCTTCGACTTGTAATGCCGCCACTGGTCGCTACTCGATTAAAGTAGCT
>NW_007408380.1:0-667 GCF_000475195.1 Diaphorina citri
TACATAGGTACTGATTTTCTCTAATCACGATCGAATAAACTACGGGCTAAAAAATTCCCGGAGGCACGGGCCCAGCTTGTTTTCCTTCCCTCCTAGTAAAAGAGAGAAAAACTTAGATTGAGGTCCCTGCCATAAATAAGCTATGCTGAGAAACATAGAACATATGTATAGGTAATGTTATGTTATAAATATAGATAAATATGTACAATAAACTGTATTATTGCTATATTAGGTCCTTCATTTATTTACAATAAACTTATGTATTTATAATTGTACCTGTATCAAAACCTTACAAGATTTAGTATACTCTTGAAGTAACATTTAAAGAAAAAGAGCTTTTCTAAAGTATGCACATACAGGATGGCGCAGAAGTAACCTGATAAAGTTTTTCTCTTACAACGTTTTTACAACTTTTATTTTATGAAATGATTCTAGAGGGTTGGAGAATTTTTTCTATACTACTCATGAAAAATAAAGTTGTGAAAATGCTGTCCATATTCAATGTCGCACATTCTGGCTCAAAATGCTTGTTTCTAGGGCTTGAACTTCTCGAACGTTGTTCTTCAGCTCTTGGGGAGTCTTAGGTTTGTTGACATACACTCTTTCTTTGAGGTAAGCCCAGAAAAAAAGTCTGGGCGGACATTTCGGGGGAGTTTGCAGGCCACGG
>NW_007408381.1:0-667 GCF_000475195.1 Diaphorina citri
CTATATATTCATCTCTCTCTTTTTGTAAATCTATTTAAATGTAAACAAAGTCCAAGGTACAACGTGGAATGGATTTGGTATTTTTTTGTTCTTTTGTTTACAAATTTGCAACCTTGGGGCGGAGGTGGTTATTTGTCGGCCAGATGGCAGATTAGGTATCTAGGTACATAAATAGGTACTATTTTTATTACTACCTACCTACCTACCTACTTATCTGAGGCCAGACCATGTCAGACCTTTAGGTATGTCAAATAAAATAAATAAAATCTACCTAATATTGTCATAATTAAGCGGACTTCATAGTCTGAAGTCAACAGTATAAAACTATGAATTAATACATAATAATGTATACCTCTCTACCTAATAGATTAATAGAATATGCCTACCAACTACCGGTTTTCCGCTTAGGCGCTCTAACTATAGGTACTTATGTACCTATGAAATAATTATAGGTAAGCACCTCAATTTACTTCATTTTATACCTAACTACTGCTCGATTAATACTTA
Source organism: Diaphorina citri (assembly GCF_000475195.1). NCBI lineage: Eukaryota > Metazoa > Arthropoda > Insecta > Hemiptera > Psyllidae > Diaphorina > Diaphorina citri. Next base: position 508 of record NW_007408381.1, read on the forward strand.
CCTATATGTATATTTAGGTGAATAATTAGTTTTTAGATTTACGTAATAAATAGAAACACCGCCCGGGCCGGATATTATCCTGATGGGACAATGTTCGTTCTCGGAACGGCTGGCTTTCTTCTATCCTGTCTTCCTTCTCTCTTCGATTTCGGGACGATAA
>NW_007408382.1:0-667 GCF_000475195.1 Diaphorina citri
CTTAATAATTTTTTCAAGGTCTAGACCTCAGAAAAATGGGCACTCCCATGAGTGGATTTTTCTCTCTCTCTTGAGGTTAAAAAAAAAAAAAATACTGCCATTTTGAGAATTCTATACCTAGTTAGGTATCTGTACACAAAAAAACCACAAGGTCAGTAAAAAACAAAAAAAAAACTGGCTCTGAGTATAGGTTTTGTTACCAAACATTGTATCTTCCTCTTTAAATTGGTTGAAAAAGATCCCGGGTTCTATACTGGCTCTGAGTATAGGTTTTGTTACCAAACATTGTATCTTCCTCTTTAAATTGGTTGAAAAAGATCCCGGGTTCTAAAACTGGCTCTGAGTATAGGTTTTGTTACCAAACATTGTATCTTCCTCTTTAAATTGGTTGAAAAAGATCCCGGGTTCTATTCCCAGCAGGGTCAATGTTTTTTTTTTTTTGCTCTGTGCTTGAGGTCCAGGGTGCACTCAGCCTTGTGAGGACAACTGAGTAGCAGTCAGTGGCCACATTACCAGTGTAAAAAGTGGATGAAAATTAATGAAATTAAGGCACTTAGGTAGTAATGCTGTGATACCAAAGTTGTGAAATAGCTCTCTGCTTTACGTCAAATAATTTACCTCTCTCTGCTTTTCTTAATCTGTAGTTAGCAAAACTTGGATCTCAGAT
>NW_007408383.1:0-667 GCF_000475195.1 Diaphorina citri
GTTACTTATTTTCTCGTCATACTAGACTTTTAAAGTTTTTCCCAGTAAGTTAGTTATTTTGTAGTCATCCTATACTTGGAAAGCTACGTGATAGTAGAGGTAGTATTGTGTATTCTAGAATGAAATATCTTTATAACTCTCACTCCGTCTGTATTTATTATTTACTTCGGAAGCCAGGTTATGATCGGAATAAATATGAATGAAGCCATGGAGAGAGAGAGAGAGAGGGAGAGGGAGAGAGAGGGAGAGAGAGAGAAGGAGAGAGAGAGAGTGAGTAAGAGAGTAGAGAGGAAAAACGAGAATGAAAGAGATGGAGAAAGGGAGATTGAAGGAGAGGGAGAAATGTAGAAAAGGAGGGAAAGAGAGAGAAAGAAACGGAAAGAGAATGAGTGAGAAAGAGACCGTTAAGGAGAGAGAGAGATAGAAAAAGAGAGGGAAAGAAAGTTAGTAAGAGGGAACGAGGGAGAGTGAGAGAGGAAACATGAAATAAAAGAAAGAGAGGAATACAAATACAGACGGACAGGCAGAAAGAGAGAGAGGAAAATGGGAGAGAAGGATGGAAAGTAATAGTAGGGGGAAGTAGAAGGAACTACATTTTGAGGGATGAGAGAAAGAAAGGGAAAATGAGAACGAGAGAGAAAGGGACCCAAATTGTGTCTCTTATTGC
>NW_007408384.1:0-667 GCF_000475195.1 Diaphorina citri
GGACTGAGATGGTCATGTGTTATCTGTGTTTGAATCAAACAGAACCCATGTTCCAGTACCTGCACAATGTATCATTTTTATGAGAATTTAGGCCAAATGGGTTCTAAAGAGTCTTCTCCTATTTCTTCTTCCGTCTTATCTGTGTCTTCTTCCTTCTTATCTGTGTCTTCTTCCGTCTTATCTGTGTCTTCTTCCTTCTTATCTGTGTCTTCTTCCGTCTTATCTCATTCCTTCCTTCCTTATCTTCAAAAGTATCTTAATACCTCTCATTTTAAAATCTTAAACAATGCAATAGAACACCCCCGCCCCCGACTGGATGAGTGAATAATTCGCGAATCTCTTGTTCTCCGGGAAAATATCGCGGCGAAAAAGGGTTGAAAATCTTATTAAAATGAAATGCTATAATATATAGCATTTCATCTTATTAAAATGAAGTGCTATTATTTTGTGCAAAACACTTTAATCCTAGGGAAGTGTGTTGAGGTTTGTGAGGAGACACCATGGCTGTAAGCAGACTGGTGAGCTGTAAGCTCCGCCACTTTTCTTTCTACAAGCAGATTGTATATCCTTGGTTGTATTAAGCAGAGGTAATGTACTTGGGCTGTGTATGTTAGGCACAATCTGCGAAAGATTACTCGGTGATCTGTTTTTTTTTTTTTTTTTTTCA
>NW_007408385.1:0-667 GCF_000475195.1 Diaphorina citri
TTTTTCACTTTTTATAGGCCTTTGAAATATTCCCAAAACTTCAGCGCCGCAGGCGAAATTTTTGAGAGATTATATGTTACCCCTTCATGGTTGCATACTTTTTTAATTGAAATCTTTGTCTTTTTTTAATTTTTTTGAAAAAAGCATTTTTAAAAAAAGCATTTTGGCTCAAATGTAAAATGGGTCAAAAAAAGCATTTAAAATGTAAAATGCAAAATGCTTTTTCAAAACCAATTTGAAATGTAAAATGTAAATGTACATTTTACATTTTGCATTTTCCATTTTGCGGTTCGCACATCTCTGACTATTTTACACATTACAGGTACCACTCGTAAGATGGATAATGGATATGGACACCTACTAGCATACCACCCATTACTTTAGTAATAGAAAAAAAGCATCTTAGTTTGAGAATACAAGTATTTCATGTAAAAACACTGTTATTTTTAGAGCTCATTTCTGAACGATGGTGTTCTAAAAATTAGTTAAATATCATTGACCAAGCGATACTGAGGTCTATGTTTTAACTCGTAATAGAAAAAAAGCATCTTAGTTTGAGAATACAAGTATTTCATGTAAAGACACTGTAATTTTTAGAGCTCATTTCTGAACGATGGTGTTCTAAAAATTAGTTAAATATCATTGACCAAGCGATACTGAGGTCTAT
>NW_007408386.1:0-667 GCF_000475195.1 Diaphorina citri
GAGATTACTTCAACTTCTAGTTGTCCCTTGGTCAAGATGAGTCCTATTTTGAGTTCTATGTAGCCTCCTGGGAATAAATAACAAGATGGAATTTAGTGAACTGTAAGAACATAGGTACTCGGGCACTAGGCAAATGAGTCGAATTCTCTTTACGGTTACCCCCGTCAAAAGTTGAACATTTCTGTCAAAATCAGACTGATCTTTCAAGATTTATGGAGGAGTATGCAATAAGTTTCCTCACTGAATTTTGCTTTCTACCCTGGATGTATATGCCCGAGTACGTACGTATATGTAGCTGATTCAAAGTTATGCAGGAAGACTTTTACGTTTGATTTAGAGATCGTTTGATTAGCGTTAGGTAACTTTCGAAATAATGTCAACTTACCCGGAACTAGTCGATATCCACGGGGCTGAATCTGTCCTGGTCCCAACTTTACTGAAGATTTCTCACTGAAACAAAAGTCATACATTTAATATCTGTTCAATCTAATCTTCTCTTGGTTCACTTCGACCAAACCTAATAAATTGATCAGGAGCTTTTACAGGCCGTCGCATTTACCCTTCATTCGGCGGCAAGCTACCCTCCTCCTCACATGAACCTCACTGAGCCTGATGGGGGCCAGCACGCGATTGGCCAGAGGGTTACCCATCCGCATAGCAATCACAC
>NW_007408387.1:0-667 GCF_000475195.1 Diaphorina citri
GATATATAAAATATTTCCTGCAATTTGTTGTTACGCCCTTCGAACCCATAAAAAAAGATCGTAAAATATCTACAAGTCATCACTTTATGTGTTTTTTCATACTTTGCCTGACGTATAATATTTGAATATTAGTATTATAATATAGGTATTTGAATATTACCAACATGTTATTGTTCCTTTTCATTATTTTAATATTTGAATACGCGCTGATCCGTGCTGAAATATGTGTACGGGAAATTTGACACATCCACTATAATAACAATAGTAGCCAACTAGACTTGTGGTTCTGTGAACTGTAGGACCCACTCAAAAAGGAGCTCTTTCTGAGTGCTTTTTGAGGACCAGGTCTATCTTTTCCTCTCCCCCTTCCATCTTTTTCTTCTTCTCCTCCTCCTTTTCCTCCTCTCTTCGTTATTAAAAAAAAAAAAAGAAAAACAATAATAATTAATAAATAAAAAAGATGTTTGATAGAGTGAACAGTAACCGCTATGGTCTTATCGTCCCGAAAACGAAGAGAGAAGGAAGACAGGCTAGGAGAAAGTCAGCCGTTTCGACAACCAACCTTATCTGATGAGGATAAATTCCATACCGGGCAGGATTCGAACTCACGACCCGAGACTTGGCACGTACAGGGCAGACTCTTCCTCTTTATTCTCCACATCTTATT
>NW_007408388.1:0-667 GCF_000475195.1 Diaphorina citri
AGGATGTGTGCTACGGTGAGGGGTTCGCCACGCCGACAAGTAGGATGAGGGGATTTGGTAAACAGGTAACTATGTGTTAGCCTGGTGTGGCCGATTTTCAATCTTGTGAATAGATAGTTTTTAGAAGTCTATTTGACTGTGGTCTTTGAATTCTTTCAGTGGAGAACATTTGAACGAAATCTATTCGGTTCAATTGGGGTTTCCTAGATTTAAAGGTAATTATGCAGAAGTCACATCCGTGGAAAAGAAAAGCTCCTTTTTGTATTTAACCTAACCCTATAATAACACTAATTACTGCTCCCATCAATTGATGTCTCTCTCTCTTTCTCTCTCTCTCTCTCTCTATCTTTCTTTTTTTTTTTAATTAATGTACCTATTTTCTCTTCCTTCTAGACTTCTCTCTTTTTTTCCTCTATCCTTTACCTCCTCACTCCTCTCTCTGTTGTTTATATGTTTTTTTTTTTTTTTTTTTATTTCCTTTTTGACATGACTTCTGCACAAGTATCGATTTAAATTTTGTAGAAGAATATGGAAAAAAGAAGAATAGAAGTGGTAAGGAGAACTCTGAATGTAGTCCAGCTACATACTGGCTACTGATACATTCACCTTTTTTTGAGAAATCTTTTTTTCTTCTTCAACATGATAACTACCTAGGTATAAACTTTTA
>NW_007408389.1:0-667 GCF_000475195.1 Diaphorina citri
TGTCCAGCAACAACATCGTGGAAAAATATTGGGATGCACGTGGGAGAATGACCTAATGGCCAAGTTCCCGACATTTGAAAACAACAACAACAACGACAACAACAACAACAACAACAACAACAACAACAACAGCAACAACAACAACATATTTAACCCTTTGAATCTTGTTTGGTGATTTCCAGAGAACAATAATGCTGGTGACAATCCTGTAGATTCGGAAGCCATGGAAACTAATGCCGGTGAAGTGAGCATCACGAATTCCACGAGTCCTACATCGCAGGAACCTAGCCCCGAGTTATCCAGCACTGAACAGAAGGTAAGTTTAATATCTCCAATTGTCTGTCAGGTCTACCTGATACCTGATCAACAACAACAACATATTTAACCCTTTGAGTCTTGTTTGGTGATTTCCAGAGAATAATAATGCTGGTGACAATCCTGTAGATTCGGAAGCCATGGAAACAAATGCCGGGGAAGTGAGCATCACGAATTCTACGAGTCCTACATCACAGGAACCTAGCCCCGAGTTATCCAGCACTGAACAGAAGGTAAGTTTAATATCTCCAATTGTCTGTCAGGTCTACCTGATACCTGATCAGCTCCCATGGCGTAGTGGTCACTGCGCTCGCCTTGCACGCGGGAGACCCGGGTTCGATTCCCGGCGGGG
>NW_007408390.1:0-667 GCF_000475195.1 Diaphorina citri
AGTTGGGTAATTGATTAAGTTTTTGTGAAACACAAACACTACAGTGTTTGACTTTAACAAAATTCATTCGTAAAACCAGCCCTGCAGCTGAAGTATAAAGTTTAATTTCATTTCGTTCCGTGATTTTTATTGAAATAAAATTGATAATAATTAATAATGGTGAAAATAAGTATATTAGTTTTCTTCAGGAAAGTGTGCTGAACAAGGGAAGATAACAAGATAAGTATATCTCCACGTATTAACAAAGATTGAGACATTTGAAAAAATTACGTACAAAGCCTATGCATTAGTATGGTGAGACATTGAAGTCATATTAGAATACCTGGCAGTTAGTACCTACATCGGTATCTACATACATAGATAAGATACCTACTGCTTAACCCAAGTACATAGCAGAGCAGAGGGGAAAGACGGGTCACGTATTAACAAAGATTGAGACATTTGAAAAAATTACGTTCAAAGCCTATGCATTAGTATGGTGAGACATTGAAGTCATATTAGAATACCTGGAAGTTAGTACCTACATCGGTATCTACATACATAGATAAGATACCTACTGCTTAACCCAAGTACATAGCAGAGCAGAGGGGAAAGACGGGATATTCTATCTAAAGGTAGAGAGAGACAGAAGATACCACCATTACTCGGGTCCCGGTTCAAGGTCATG
>NW_007408391.1:0-667 GCF_000475195.1 Diaphorina citri
GTAGGTACTACTGATACTACCTACATACACTTAACTACCATATAGGTATGACGAATTTCCACTAGAAATTGCCTCATGAATAAATTGTTTGCTATCACTACAAAAATGTAGGTTGAGTCATCTTTCTAGACTGACGAGGTAGTCATGTTTCTAGAAATTATTGTATGAGTAAGAATAGTCTAGTGCTTTATTTTTTCACACTTGCATTTTTGCTGATCAGCCTTTAAACTGGTGTAGTGGTCAGTGACCATTCGAATGCAAAGGCCTAATAGGTCATATTAGGAAGGCCAGTCCAGTCCTTCACAAAGGTACCGAGTCTTCAATCAAGTATTTACATATTTAACTCGCATTTGCTGATCTGTTAACAGCAAAAGACGTGGAAGATGGTAATGCATATGTCACCGGCATTCTAAAGAATACCTAGCGTTTTTGGGCAAAGTGTATAACATAATATAATTATAAGTACATATAGCCACCAGCATGCAGTAGCGCGTTGTGTCAATGTTCCGCAAATGCCCCCATGTGGCTTTACTTTACGATTTTATCAAAGCGGTGTGAACCTGGTAATTATTAAGCAGTTTCCCGTATCTAATCCTCGAATTTCCATTGCTTGGCACGATCAGGTAAATCGTATAGGCACGAGTAGGGAAATAGGCACTAATAGCAC
>NW_007408392.1:0-667 GCF_000475195.1 Diaphorina citri
TGGACAGGAGGAGAAAGAGAATATGAAAGAAGAAGAGGGATAAAGGACAGGAAAAAATATGAAAAGGTGAAGAAATGGAGAGGAGGAATATGATAGAGATGAGAAAAAGGAAAATGAGGGAATAAGGGGAGATGGACAGAAGGGGAAAGAGAATATGGAAAAAGAAGAAGAGGGATGAAGAACAGGGGAAATAGAGATGAGAAGAAGAACAGGGGGAAAATGAAGGTTGCTTAACGTATTCTTTCCTGGATAAAATACAGGAAAAACCTCTCTACACATTCCTTGCCTGCCTGGTTGAAATGAAGTTTTATGGAAAATGTACTTGTCCTGAGTTTTCATGGAAGTGGCAAGTATGAAGCAAAGTAAAAGTAATCTATAATTCTATTGAGATTGTACAAAAGGTCAAAAAAGAAAAGGTAGGTATTGCTCTTCAAGATTTCCACAGGCAGTATGCCCTCAAAATCGAATCTGACATCATCTCAACGACCAACGGTAAAGTGAATTGCAAAGGTTCGTAACGTTAAAGAGTTCAGTCAAGGAGACCGCTAATTTTGGCTGCAAATACTCTCTAACGAACCTGCATTGATGCAAAATAAACTTCAAATTTTTCGAAAAGCAATCAATTTTCTCTTCACGGAAAGCCTTTTCCTAACGAGTACCTGGAAAA
>NW_007408393.1:0-667 GCF_000475195.1 Diaphorina citri
ATGGGTGACTCGTTAGCCGTATCAGTATTCGTATTACTATGTACTATTCCAGAATTAACGTTTTCTTATTACTCTAACTCAAATCACTTATGTTAAGCACTCACCTGTGTGGTGACAGATTGGATGGGTGACTCGTTAGCCGTATCAGTATTCGTATTACTATGTACTATTCCAGAATTAACGTTTTCTTATTACTCTAACCTCTAACTCAAATCACTTATGTTAAGCACTCACCTGTGTGGTGACACATTGGATGGGTGACTCGTTAGCCGTATCAGTATTCGTATTACTATGTACTATTTCAGAATTAACGTTTTCTTATTACTCTAACCTCTAACTCAAATCACTTATGTTAAGCACTCACCTGTGTGGTGACAGATTGGATGGGTGACTCGTTAGCCGTATCAGTATTCGTATTACTATGTACTATTCCAGAATTAACGTTCTCTTGCTCCTCCAAGCCATCTGTTCCTTCATATTCTTCCTTGATGGAAATATCTGTTCAGGGGAGAAAATATGGGCAATCATGTACCGAGGTTAACTTCGTAAAACAGAGAGGTTTGATAGAGGGAACTGTAACAATGGAGGTTCTATCGTCCCGAAAACGAAGGGAAGGAACCTTACCTTATGTCCTATGTCAGGGTTGTCCAACCCGCGGCCTTGATAG
>NW_007408394.1:0-667 GCF_000475195.1 Diaphorina citri
AATGAATTTTCCGAGTACCTACCTATCTATATGTGTGCAGTGGTGAACATAGAGTTACAGTATAGCTGGTAGGTGGATTGGATGCATGTCTTTGTTAAATATGCATTGAGCTACACACAAACCTCAGGTCCATCTAGGTGACTTATGGACTACAGAGTAGTTTACATATTCTGAAAACAACAGTTACCTTCGGACGTAGATATTCCAATAGCCGTAGATCCAAGCTTGATTGCTTCAATGGCATATTCTACTTGGAACAATCTCCCTTCAGGTGAGAAGGTGTTGACACCACGATCGTATTCACTGCGTGTAAGAAACATGATGGAGACGAGAAAACTGACTTCTATAGAAAGAAAATCTTGAAAATAAAGCCTGGAAACTATATACCTACTTTTTACTTTATTATAAGAAAAACCTGAAATTAGATGATTCCGGTGAAAAATGGAATGACAAAACAAAATTTTGTTTGAAATTTTTGGGAACCACTGTGGCACATCTGTTGATGTAGGAGAAGTTGTTATAGGTTTTTCACAGGATGGTACAACACGTGATGTGAAATTCCCTTGCTTTTTTTGTAAACATGTAAACAAAAAGTAAACACGTGACCATAACCTTTCCTTTTTTTTTTTTTCAGTTTTCAGGTTTTCACTTTTCCTGAGATTTCTGA
>NW_007408395.1:0-667 GCF_000475195.1 Diaphorina citri
TGTCGTAAATACACACTTTACACAGTACGGATGCCCTGAGATACTGCCCATAAAGTCTCATGAATATTTAGGTACTCATGGCATGATACAATGATACAAACATACAATATTTCGAATGTTCGAAGCCTTGCACCCTTGCAGCCCGTTCACACTGCACCGAATTTTTCTTCGTCACGAATTTCTTTTCGTGAGGAAGCCTCGGTATGCAAATGAATTGTGTGTTCACATTGCCGCAGAAGAAAAATTGTAACTTTGGACGAACAATGATACAAACATACAATATTTCGAATTTTCGAAGCCTTGCACCCTTGCAGCCCGTTCACACTGCACCGAATTTTTCTTCAACACGAATTTCTTTTCGTGAGGAAGCCTCGGTATGCAAATGAATTGTGTGTTCACATTGCCGCAGAAGAAAAATTGTAACTTTGGACGAAGGAACATTCGGATCAAGAACTGTTCGTTTCGTGCAATGTGAACCGGCAGAATGGGGTTTTAAATCGTAACCAGAATTAAATGTAAATGATTTTATTGACAATAATATAGGTTACATTGATTGTATTTATTGCTATTGATTGCTGTGCTATAGCTAGGTATAGATATGATATGATACTTTTGAACCACTTTTCTGTCTTTTTACTTAACGGTTCTGTTTGTGAGTCTCCAGGGT
>NW_007408396.1:0-667 GCF_000475195.1 Diaphorina citri
CAAGGATAAAGCGGCCATAGGTACATAATTATGTATGATGGAGGACTACTTTCAATTGCCCACCAGGGGTGGATGGAGGGACCACTTTTTTATGCAGGTATTTTCTCCCTTTAAATAGTCTGGCTGGGGAACTTTAAACAGAGAGTATACCAGCCTGAATTTCCCTAGCTAAAGAAATAGTAAAGGTTGAGTGTGAAGGGCATCCACTCGCAAAATTTGCAACTAAAACCAAATGTCAGCCCAAAGCAATCACCCTAGTTAGGGCTGATTGAGAGGCTGACGAAAAACGCCGACCCCGTCTGTACACGGGAAAAGGCAAAGAAAAAGAAGAAGATTTTCCCCCTTTAAAGTAGACATGATTCGTTAATAAATATTACTCACCACACCGATTCCTTCGAGGGCAAAGATCGCAGTGCCGAAGAACAGAGGCAACTCTTGCCACGAGGAAAACTTGGGCCTCTCGTCGAAATTGGGCAAATCTTGAAAGATATAATAGAAGCAAATGGTAACGCTGGCGCCCACCAGCAAGTTGGCCATCATAGAGAAGGGAGCCAAATATTTGAGATTCCGAATGAGATTGATGAGAATGAGGAAAGGAAGAAGACACAGCATGTACACTTGAAGATCGAGCGGCGTAGAGAGATACTCATCCACCACCTGGAAAAAA
>NW_007408397.1:0-667 GCF_000475195.1 Diaphorina citri
AAACGGAAATTCGGGACAAAACGCCCCAAAATGAAAAACTGAACGGGACGCCGGGACACCCCCTGAAATTCGGGACTTTCCCGGCCAATTCGGGACGTTTGGCAAGCCTAGTTCTATCTAACTATGATCCTGGGATTGGTTGGCAACTTCAGAAAGCTTAAATAAGCCTCTGTGATGTTAGTTTAGTTGGTTAAGATCCACCGAAAATGGTCCATGGAATGTCTGATGTAATTTCCTAGCAACTTTTTAACCTACCTCGGGGATCTCAACTTGGTAAACAAGAGGGCTTGGGTTCAATCCCAGTCGAGGTGTATAAATTTGCCGTCTAATGAAATGTCTGATGTAATTTTCTAGCAACTTTTTCAACCTACCTCGGGGATCTCAACTTGGTAAACAAGAGGGCTTGGGTTCAATCCCAGATGTTGTGTATAAATTTGCCGTCTAATGTTTTGATCACTACGCCACCAAGGGAAGTATTTCACGGAACAGTGCGAATTGGGCTTTATACTTTATTGAACCAGCCGGTGAGGTGTGAGATATAGGCTACGAGAAATAAGCTGAAAGGATGAAAGGAATAGGCTGTGCTGTAATATAAGTAGGAGAAGGCTGTTGTTGTTTCGTATATGTTGTTATTTAATGTTAAAGTTTTCTATCCTATTTTCATCTT
>NW_007408398.1:0-667 GCF_000475195.1 Diaphorina citri
TTTAATGTTATTTACAAACTCTAGTCTGGCTGAGGGGACTTTAAAAAAGAAGTAGACCAGCTTAGGTCTGGTAGCCACAACTAAATGTCAGCCCAACGCTATCTCCATAGCTAGGGCTGCTTGAGATGCTGACGAAAAATCCCGACCCTGTCTGTAAACGGGAAGAGGCAGATTAGTTTCAAACTCTACAAAATACTTGTAGAGATGGTGACTAGCAATCTGAAGTTTGAAAGGCTCTTTTGGTATACCGTATACCCAGTCACCAAATGGTCTTATACAAATGTTCTACTTTTTGCTGTCTTGCTCACAAAACCTAGGTACAGTCGACTTACGTCGTATTAGTACTAGTAGGTATTTAGACTATTATTTAGTACCTAGACCAGGGGTGTCCAACTTCCATGTGTATGCGGGCCACATGCTACACTGACAGGTACTTCGCGGGCCACATATGTACCTAGGGGAACATTGGAGGAACCTCCCCTCCCAAAAACTTTTCAGAAATGCAGTCCGATCAATTTTTTTCAAAAAGTATTCTCCTAATTGTAGCTGAACGAACACTAATCCCAAAAAGCTTCGTGGGCCGCCAAAATGTGCTGGCGGGCCACATGTGGCCTGCGGGCCGCTAGTTGGAAACCCCTGGTCTAGACTAACTAGATTATTCACATTC
>NW_007408399.1:0-667 GCF_000475195.1 Diaphorina citri
TACATTTTGACCAACCGGGCGGGAATGTTTTTGGTCGCGATTTTTATCGCTTTCAGTAGGGTCGTGAATGCATATTTTGTTTCCTTTTAATTTAGGGGGTCCCGCTGTTTTAGAATCCTGAAAAAGGTTGCGCACCGCTGTTCTATAGTCTAAGCTTGAGGTATTATGCACTTATATCTAGGCACAAGGTACTACAAGTACTCAATACACAGGGTATGGCACAATGCACATTCTGTATCCATACCACACTTTGCAATGTCAGTGGAGACTTTGAGAATTGTGGGGTCAGAGTGTTTTTTACTTTCCTTATCCTATAGGAAGGAATGTAAAGTACTACACAGGGTATGGCACAATGCCCATACTGTATCCATACCACACTTTGCAATGTCAGTGGAGACTTTGAGAATTGTGGGGTCAGAGTGTTTTTTACTTTCCTTATCCTATAGGAAGGAAAGTAAAGTACTACACAGGGTATGCACAATGCCCATACTGTATCCATACCACACTTTGCAATGTCAGTGGAGACTTTGAGAATTGTGGGGTCAGAGTGTTTTTTACTTTCCCCTAACCTTGTTTAAATTGAAAAAAAAATATAATACATATAGTCCCTGTTTAAAGTCCCCCAGCCAGACATGGAACAGGTTATAGTACAAAAATCCATGTAAAA
>NW_007408400.1:0-667 GCF_000475195.1 Diaphorina citri
GGGTACCTATGTGTGGTTTTGAATACATTTTGATCAATGATGTTTTGATGTGAATGATGTCTGTAATGATTGATGCATGGGAGGTTAATGTTCTGGTATACAGGGTGTATCAAATATCAGATGAATAATACAGGGTGTCTACACTACAAGTTAATGAAGACAGATAAAATGTTTGTGGTCTAAAGCAGTGTTTCCCAACCTTTTCTCTACGATCGCCCCCTTTCAGAATTTGTACAGATTATTGGAACTGTGATCCCCCCCCCTCCCCCCCAACATAAATATGTTGGGGGGGGGCGATCACACGCAAAAAAGACAGACAATGTTTTATTTCTTTATTTATTTCAAACATATCTGATCATGTTTTTTTTTTCTATTTGAGCTTCGTGGTTAATGGCTCCCTTGGGCCTGGTGAGCTTTACAGAGGCTGGTTATGTCTATTTGAGCTTCATGGTTAATGGCTCCCTTGGGCCTGGTGAGCTTTACAGAGGCTAATATCCGTCAAACTAAGTCACAAGTCTTCCCTCTCAACAATGTTCAGCCTATTTCTCAGCTTCGTTTTCAAGTTGCCAAAATGGAAGTTTTTACACATTAATTATTTTTTCACTGTCAACACTCAATTTCTGTGATTAGAAAGATAAAAACTAAACCGCACGCGTCAGGAGCAGAG
>NW_007408401.1:0-667 GCF_000475195.1 Diaphorina citri
ATATCAATGTTGTTGTCAATCAGGTATTTGTGTAGTTCGATTCGTTTGGATGGTGTGAATCCTCCAGCATTCCACTGAGGAATTCGAATAAAGCATTCAGATCCCATTGCAGTCGACACCCGGAGATCCGATTGGCCGACTATTTTACCTCCGGAATTAAGTTTTACACTAATCAGTTGGAAAACTATGCTGCGGAAAATATATGCTACGAAGGTACGACGCTCTAGGAACTATTATGCTATTAATTATACTGACGATGACGTTACTACTTAATAACTAGGACATTATTTCTAGCAGTTCTGAAAAACTCTCCCGCCTATATGCTTGGCTGTTTTGTGGGCAGTTTGAACGATTTCGGAGGTATGAGTTTCCAGCTTTCCAGCATGGGGAGCCCCAACAACCTAATTTTGAGTATCCAGTTGTCTAGGCGCACCTCTGAGGCCGAGTAGAGCACTCAGCAATCTGACTTTTAACCCAGAGGTGATGGGTTTGATTCCTGTCCGGGCTGGAAATTTTCTGATCATGTAATGGATGTAAAAGAATAAATCCTTAATGGATGTAAAAGAATAAATCCTTGAAGTAAAGCGCCTAAAAGGGGGGAAAAAAGTGTTTCCGATGTACAAACCTTAATTTTTATTTTATTATTATTATTTTTTTAACCCAAGTT
>NW_007408402.1:0-667 GCF_000475195.1 Diaphorina citri
AAAAAAAAAAAAAAAAAATGATCAAAAAACCCAGTTCCCAAAAAGCCTCTGCTATTTGAGGTAGTTTGCTAGCAGAGGTGTCTCTATATTTTCTCTGGTATGACTACGGACCATTAAATGTGAGAAAAAATGTTTCGGGTGAAACAGTTTTACATAGGTATGTTGTATTTTAGAGGCAAAAAAAAATGGCCCGTCTTTTGTTGGGTTACTGAAAGACATTGCATCATATTACTGTTTCTATTTCTGTAAAATTAAGACAAAGGAGGACTAAATTTGCCGAGGGTAAATTTGCCAACGCATGTAAATTTGCCGAGGGCAGAATAGGTACTTTGCCATCAGGATCGACATAGATACCTACTCCAAACCGATTCGAGGAAGACCCAAGCTAAAAAACATGAACCCGTACCAAAAATTCTAGGTCAATGACTTGCCACCACAACTAAACACCATCAAACAAAGCACAAACAAAGCTAGAAGGTACTACCCCGTAGGTAGAGAATTTTAGATTTCATGCGGTAAATTCCTCATAGGCCCAACTCAAAACATAGGAGGAGTGTTGAAAGAGGGATTTCGCCATTAAAACATGAATAATTTGAAGGTGTGAGTAACCTTTTTCATGGGAAAAATCGAGAATAGGTAGGTAAAAGAGAAGGGCTTCGTTTTCCCA
>NW_007408403.1:0-667 GCF_000475195.1 Diaphorina citri
TAGAGGTCTAAGCATGAAAAATTGAAGAAAAACTAAATAAATATGTAATAAACTCATCTTTTATTCTGTCTTGAAGTTTAGCCCCTTTTCTCCTTCCGTTCTTGTCCCCCTTGACGATCTCAATCATTATCAGAATACTTGACCAACTCTAATGACCTTTTTTTGTTTGAAAGAAACTTTTTCTTCCTTTGATGCTGAGGCAAGCTTTTCTTTTGTTTTCCCTCCGTCTCTTTGTGTGACTTTCCAAGAGCAGTTTATTCAGCACTTAGCCAGACTAGTAACAGGCTGTAGAAAGATGATATACCTATAGTAGTTGTGTAGTAGAAATATATCTATCCTACAGAAAATGAGGGAAAAATCTCTCCGGAACTGCGTAATCTTTTCTTCAGGGTACCTAGCAGAAATACCGTCAGGAAATTTCGCTTTGACCGGGGTTCAAACCCGGAAAATTCAGATTAAAAGCTATCTAATTTTGGTTACGGGGAGGGACCAAGAATCAAGCTTGGGTACTTGCTACTAAATGTGCATTTATTATTATTTTTCGAAATTCCCTAAAACCTTTCTATGCAATATGTACATTATAAAAGCGGCCACCTACCTCGGTGGTGTAGTGGTCAAGGCGCTCGCCTGGTAAACAGGAGGGCGTGGGTTCAATCCCAGCCGAGGT
>NW_007408404.1:0-667 GCF_000475195.1 Diaphorina citri
AAAAAAAAAAATCACGGAGGGCATTTCCATCTAACCATACAATAATAGTCAATAGTCCACAGGTGGTATCATACTTCAGCATCATAATGTACTCCCTTTCTTCTTTAATTACTTTAAAAAAAAGGGGTGGGAGAGAGGGGGAGGAGATTATTATCAATAATTTTTTAATTGTACCTACCTCAACATGGGGTTATCAGTTCATCACTCAATAACAATACAGTCTCAGTATAGGTTCGACTTAATTTGCAAAGTAAAAGGTTAACACCTTTCCATTTTATTTTTCAACATTTAATTCACACTGTTATAATCCATTTGAAAGAACAAAGCTAACTCCTCGCGACTCACATAAACATAGAGAGCTTTAGCAGAAATAAACCAAACTTTCCACAGTGCCTAACTAGTTAAAAGCGATTGAAGTATCTATTGTCTGGTACCTAGAAAGAGTAAAGAAATAAAGAACCAACACAGTTATTTCGTTTATAATCCAACCCCAGTGTTTCTTCTTTCACATCTGTAAGACAAAAGACGTGAATTTTGCGTGATCATTCGCGAAATCTTTCGTAACTGTCAAACAAAAAGACCTGAAATTCGGGAGATCATTTACAAAATCACTCGTCGTTTTTTCTACCCAGATCGGACACAAAGTCTCCGCCACTCGCTGTCTACT
>NW_007408405.1:0-667 GCF_000475195.1 Diaphorina citri
TCTCTCTTCGATTTCGGGACGATAAGACCATAGCAGTTACAGTTCCCTCTGTCAAACCTCTTAAAAAAAATATATATAAATATTATAACTAATATATTTAGTATGATCTGAGATTCAAGTTTGGGTACTGCTACTATCCGGTAGGTATCCTTACATAGAAATTTGTAGGTATAACAACAGGTCTAGTTCTGTGAACTTTACGTGGTAATTTTTTCAGCCCTTCTAGGTATTTTTTATTTTCTATTGCATTCAGTAATGAGAATGTACTTCAATCGGTCATGCAATGCAATGTAATGAGTAATGAGAAAGTATTGCAAATCGGTCCAAAAATTAAAATCGGAAAAAAAATATAGCAGTGATGATGGAACATTTTTCTCGAGTTACTTATCTACTATTACCATTGACTAAATTTTTCATTCATGTTTTTAGTAGCAGTTCTGTGAACTTTACGTGGTAATTTTTTCAGCCCTTCTAGGTTTTTTTATTTTCTATTGCATTCAGTAATGAGAATGTACTTCAATCGGTCATGCAATGCAATGTAGTGAGTAGTGAGAAAGTATTGCAAATCGGTCCAAAAATTAAAATCGGAAAAAAAAATATAGCAGTGATGATGGAACATTTTTCTCGAGTTACTTATCTACTATTACCATTGACTAAATTTTTCATT
>NW_007408406.1:0-667 GCF_000475195.1 Diaphorina citri
GTTCGGCAGGCCCGGTGGCAGGGTAGATGTCTTGTATACTTGTAATACCTGAAATGGGAAAGGTTTTAAGAAGTTCGATAGAGGGAACTGTAACAACGGAGGTCTTATCGTCCTGAAATCGAAGAGAGAAGGGCAGAGTAGGAGAAAGCCAGTCGTTCCGAGAACTCATTCTAGTAGGAGAAAGCCAGTCGTTCCGAGAACTCATTCTATGTAGGTACTGCAGGATCTATTTAGTGTAGGGTGTAGGGATTCCAAATTTCAAGGATTGGCGTGCACATTGATATCTTTAGAACATGTACCAAATTTCATCAAAATCGGACCAGGCAATCGCGAGTAATAGCGGAACGAATATTCAAAGAAACATTTAAACCAAATGCAAAACTGTCGAGTTAAGGACATAGGCCTCACTACGTACGGCCAAAAATAGAGGCATTTTGTACCTTTTTCGTCTAAGTCTTTCCAATACTGATAGTTGCTTCTGAGGTGGTACAGCATTTCAGGCATATCGATGAATGCTGAAAGAATAAAATGAAATGAGACTTCATATAGACAAAAGCTACATTAGACTTATGTGGTCTATATCGTAGCATGCCCATCCTGGAGTAGGTATTTAGGTGCTGGGTCAACATGAGAACACTAGAAAGTAACCCGTTGACATATTTAATAA
>NW_007408407.1:0-667 GCF_000475195.1 Diaphorina citri
CAACCTTTTATTTAAGTTGCAAAAAAAAAAAAAAAAATGCACAGTGAAAACCCAAAGTGCAAAAGATTTTTGTTTTTTTGCACAGTGAAAACCCAAAGATACCTACCCAGTGAACCCCAGTGTTTAATCTATTTTTCAGTCCATTTATTTCTTCTTCTTTCCCCCCAGGTGTACTAGTATGTAACTAGCAAGCTTCTTTCAACTTCAATTACCTACGTCATGAAAGAAGAGATCATGGGGATTGTATTAATCTGAGGGAAACCAGAAGTAATGGTAGTACCAAAGGAGGACCTGGTATCTGTGGTAAGTACCTAAATAATCAAAGCTGACATTGAATAAAGGGAGAGCTATTTATTGCAGTTGCTTTGAAATAAAAATGCTGGGTACTTGTCAGACATCACATCACAAATTAGCACTGACCAGTGCTACAGACCAGTCCCCCCTTGTCTGGCTAAAGCACGTTAAACAGAGAGTAGACTAGCATCTGGCTGTGGGACAATAAACAGGGAGGAGAACAGCTAACCCTAACCAGCCTAGCTAGCTGGCAGTTTTTCAAAGGGTTCTCTCTGCTTTTAAAGACCAAGCACAATTCTTCACAATGGTTGACTGCAATTCAGCCTGCTAGAGACCATCACCCTGATGTATAGCAGATACAAAAAGATATCTT
>NW_007408408.1:0-667 GCF_000475195.1 Diaphorina citri
TAAAGAACCAAACTCCCAACTTCCCCGGCTATGTTTAGTGATGAACATTTATTTCCATACTGATCTCTGACAGACCCCTAACAGGGATGATGCACAGGATAATTTGGCTTCTCCTAATGTGCAATCATGGTCTGGCTTTAAATCAGACCGGGGATGCACAAGGAATTGGTGTCAACCAGTTTAGTAAGAGGACTAATATTCTGCCTTTAGACTCGTCCAAAGATGCACAGGGACGGGATAATCAAATCAGTAAGAGGAGTCATAGTCTAAATTTAGACCAGAAACCAGATGCACAGGGACGTGAAAATCAGTTTAGTAAGAGGAGTGATATTTTGCATTTAAATCAGTCTAAGGATGCACAAGGACTAAATCGTAATCAAATCAGTAAGAAGACTGATATTCTGAATTTATACCAGTCTAAGGATACACAGGGACGTGATAATCAGTTTAGTAAGAGGAGTGACATTTTGTTTTTGAATCCGACTCAGGATGCACAACGACGGGATAGTTATGAGATCAATAAGAAAAATATTCTGCCTTTAGATGAGAACGAGGATGCACAAGGATTGGAAGAGAACCAGTCTAGCATGTGGACAGATGATTCAGTTTCGGATGCACAAGGTCCAGATAACAACCACTTCAGTATGACTGGTTTGGATCAGGTTAA
>NW_007408409.1:0-667 GCF_000475195.1 Diaphorina citri
TCCTCCTTCTATCCAACGTTCATCAATATTCTTATCCTCCTCGTTCTCCTCCTCTCCTTCTTCTCTACCCTTTATTCTCTTGCTTTCCCTCTCCTCTGTCCTCCTTACGTAATGTTTGTTCGCGAAATGGATTGTTATATTTGGTGTTATACCTATTTTTAAGGAATGAAAATTTGTAATAATTTTAACGAAGTTTATTAAAATGTAGGAACAATCTCTCCCTCTCCTCTTCTCACTTACTCTCTCTCTCTTCCTCTTTTTATTTATCCTCTCTCTCTTTCACTCCTTCGTGATTTTCTTCCATCTTTCTTGGTCCATCCTCTCCTCTCTCTATTTCCCTTCTTCGCGTTATTCTCTCTCTTCTTCGATTTTCTTTCATCTCTTTCTCTCTGAAGCAGAGTCTACAGTTCACAATATGAATAATTTGATCCATACCGCCTAAAACACGATCACAGCTTAGCATCACGGGATTGAGGTTTGTATGAGCGCCGTAAAACTATTTGAATACGCAATATGCCACAAAAGAAGTTAGTGGGTTTACTTTCTCTCTGAGACCATCCGGTATGTTTAAACATTAATTATTTTTTAACAAAATCTAAATTCATGACTAGGTACCTGTCTTCATCAATTAATCTCATTAATTAAACATTGTAGATATTTTTTTATT
>NW_007408410.1:0-667 GCF_000475195.1 Diaphorina citri
GAAAAAAAAAAAAAAAAAAAAAATGAAAATCAAGGTTCCAAGAAATCACTTTTTTTGACGTTTTCAGCTGTAAAAAATTATTTCAAAATTTAGCACAGAGGAAAGGTGTTTCTTGCGTGAAATGTGTGCCTCATTTGCCTCAGTGATTAAAAATATACATATCTCAAAGAAATCATTAGATAGTTATTGAAACAGGGCAAAAATAGAAAGTAAAAATACAATAAAATCGCTTTAAAAGAGACTACTTTTTCTGTAGGTCAAATTGTATAACGAAATAATTTTCCAAAATTGGAATTTCGCACTCAAATGAATCGCCCATGAATGAATCGCTTTCTACCTTGTGTCACTATTCCCAGCGAGTCCATACCCATTCCAGAGAAGAAAAAGAAGCTAAAAAATCTAACCCAAATTAAAATTAATATCTTTTTTTTTTTCCTTAAAAAAATATTAAATTCAACTAGACCGAAACCAAAACCGAGCGCAGTGTGTCGGGAGAGAAAAATCGAATCCAAACCACATGTGGCGAGATGTTGAAGAGAAACAATATTAATGCGATGTTGTCATTGATGGAACGCAGGGGCGACTTGGCAACGGTTTCTGCAAGTCAGTGGACTGTGACCGGATTAAAAAAAAAAATATATATATATATAAAAAAAAGATCAAGAAG
>NW_007408411.1:0-667 GCF_000475195.1 Diaphorina citri
CGCAGAAACTGGACGCGTTGTCGCAGGTTGCGGTAGACTGGGGAGAGTCCACCTG
The DNA here is from genome assembly GCF_000475195.1 of Diaphorina citri. Lineage (NCBI taxonomy): Eukaryota > Metazoa > Arthropoda > Insecta > Hemiptera > Psyllidae > Diaphorina > Diaphorina citri. Next base: position 56 of record NW_007408411.1, read on the forward strand.
GTGAGCAAGAACGGGGATGGCGGTATTAGTAATGGCGTATGTTCGTATAATATCTCTAGTAGAGCTGTCCTTCATGTTAGTATTGGTAAAAGTAGGGCAACTCACTATTTCAACCCTATGCAACTGGGACCTGATTAGATCTTTTATGACATCCCTCAGGAGAGTGGCAAGTAACGTTATGAATTAAATCAGAAAGAAAAATCAGGGGTCTTGATTCAGATAGAACTTGACTTGTAAAATAGAGACATATGCGGGAGTCTTACGTGATGAATTGTCAGATTAGGACTAAAGTTGGTTCGACGTGCTCCGTCGGTTTCCGTAGCGGGCAATAGGAGGGAGGTATAGGGTAGAGAAAAAAGAGGTACCTATACGCAACAATCATGATTATTACAAATATTATACTAGCTCAAGGACAAGGACTGAAAGCCACAGTCTAGACTCACCCTATCTTGTTCATAATCGGACACCATCACGAACAACTGACAGGCAAATCCATCCGCCGATCCCTTCGGTATAAGCATGTGTTGCGGCCATCCACAGCCGCAGAAATTGAATGCCGCCAAATCGTCACTACCTTCTGCCGGCCGATTGGTGTCCAACTCGCGGAATGTG
>NW_007408412.1:0-667 GCF_000475195.1 Diaphorina citri
CTCATCAGTACTATCAGTGGATCAGACCAGTCAGCCTATCCAGAACAGTTACAAACAGTAGCACTAGCAGTTCAGTAGCACATATTCAGAAGCACGAGTTGGTTAACCCTCTGGTGCTGGTGTTGGCCAAATAGACAGTGGTGTTGTCAAAGGGAAATTTTATTTCGCATTTTTATGAGGCCCTTCAAAGGAGACCTTCCTGCTCTACGTGTTAAGGTATGTCCAAACATAATCGATTGACCATCGATCTAGGAGATTGACGTCGATCCACATCGATTCACAGAATCGATCGACGGCTGTCGACTATGTGTGGACACACCTTAAGGTATTTGGTTTTGGTTCATAGGTCTTTCCTCTTCCATGGTGAAGTATCCTCAGTGAAAATTTGTCACTGACTCACGGAAGGTACCCATGTCAAGCCGTACTTCTTGTTCCGTATGATTTTGAAATCTATTGGTAGAATATTATACCTAGGTGAAACACTTCAGAAACCAGTGGGAAAAGTAAAGACAAAATTGTGTCAAATTATCAAATCCCTCATTGATAAATCTGTCAAAAGTCCGTTTCACCAAGGCGATTCAGGACGGACTACGGCAAAGGGTTAATCATTAAACTAACAATTTATTTGGAGCACTGTTTGGGTGCTATGGGAACTTAGCACTTGGAA
>NW_007408413.1:0-667 GCF_000475195.1 Diaphorina citri
CTAGTGATGCTTATAACATGGAAAATAACCCTCGAAGAAAAGGAAACGGCCGTCATAACACGGATGTGGACCCTTACAGTACGGGAAAGGACCCTCGAAACAGCGAAAATGACCTTTATGATATGGACCATGACCCGCACAGCATTTCAACAGCCTCTGAAGAGTTCTTCCTGTTGCATAGGCCAGGCTCGGCTAGTTCTATGAGAGACACGGATAGCCCTCACAAGCTGAGCTTCAACAGTACTGTCCTGTCAGACACTTCGGCCCACGGGACTGTATGTCTGTAAGTATATCTGTTACATAGGCTAGACCAGGCTCAGCTAATTCAATAAGAGACACGGATACCCCTCACACGGATACCCCTATCAGACACTTCTGCCCACGGCACTGTATGTCTGTAAGTATGTTACATAGGCTCGGCTTAGCAGTAAAAGAGGAATTTGAATTGTGTTGAGTATTGTAAATGCTTGTCACAAATATTGTTGTTCCCCAGTAAATGAACCTAGATAAATCTTATGACTTGACTTGCACTCGAAACACCAACCTCCAGATCTGAGTCCACTGGGCTAACCACTACACCACTGAGATTGGTGTTGAGTTGGAGTTCTAATGTAGTAAGAAAAGATCACTTTGAAAATAGAACATTGGAACAAATTTATTTTGTGTA
>NW_007408414.1:0-667 GCF_000475195.1 Diaphorina citri
CACCGAAGCGAATACAATAGTCCGTCCACTATACCTTTTATTATTAGTAATAATAAAGGAAGGACGGACTAAAAACATCTAGCTTCTTTTATATTATGTACAATGGAACCTCGATATAACGCAGAAAAGTCGATTTCCCTTCCCTTCAGAGGCAAAAACATCAGTAGAGCGAAGTAAAAAGAATAGATACAATGAAGTAATTTGGGGTACGAGCCCGCGGGAAAATTACCTCAGTATAACGAAATTGATTAAAATTTTAACCTCAGTATAGCGAAGTGATCTTAAAATCGAGTAGAATTTTACCTCAGTACAACGAAATTACTCTGATTTGGACCTCAGTATAGCGAAGTAAATCGATATAACGAAATAGTTTCGATTTTAACCTCGATGTAACGAAAAATAGATACTACAAAAACCTCGATATAAGGAAATTTTGGACATTTCCCTTGGACTTCGTTATATCGAGGATCCACTGTAGGTATATCTAAAAGGGGAAGCATTTATTTTCATAACTTTCATTTTTTGAGGAAGTAAAACATCGAACGAGCATTGGGCAAGATGAGAACTGTACCGTGCCTGTTGTTCTCTATTTGAACGAAACTGTTCAACAAGTTTCTCTTAGACTCAACAGAGGGCGTTAGTTTTATCATTATTCCTATCCATTTAT
>NW_007408415.1:0-667 GCF_000475195.1 Diaphorina citri
TATACAGGAGGAGTGGGTATTTGAATGGAAAAGAAATACCAATACCAATGTAAGTAAGAAGAAGTTCTTTTACTTCTATTAAATGAGATTTTTTAAACCTACATAGGTATTTATTGTTTTATATATGTTTACCATGTACGTATGTCGTATATGTACCTTACGTTCTTAACTTACTAACTTATTATGAATGAAATTATGTTGACATTTTGTTAGCAACCCATGTCACAACATAGCAGGTAGCAGCCTACACATAACAGCCCACCCAATGGTCCCAAAAATCAGCTAAGCTCCCCGAATCTATGGCATAACCTGCCTCGATGGTAGTGGTCAAGACGCTCGCCTGGTAAACAGGAGGGCGCGGGTTCAATCCCAGCTGAGGTATGGAATTTTATCCTCAATATAATTAGAGAATTTGACCACTATAATAGTAGTAGCCTACTGCTGGAGTAAAGGGACTTTTGAGTCCTATGCGAGCAGTATAAATAAGCACTATAATTATTATTGTAATTTGTTTTTACATACCTTACGTTCTTAACTTTTATGGATGAAATTATGTTGACATTTTGTTAGCAACCTATGTAATAACATCCCCCCCCCCTCTGTTCTTCTATTTCACAGACTGGTCAGCAAAATGTCACGCCTGGGCTGTGAGCCCCCTCTCTCCCCT
>NW_007408416.1:0-667 GCF_000475195.1 Diaphorina citri
TCAATCCCAGCCGAGGTATGGAATTTTATCCTCAATATAATTTGAGAATTTGACCACAATTGCAATTTTTGTAAATTGTAATATGTGGGAAATATTGATAGTAATCTACTGCTGGAGTCTTATGCGAACAGTATAAATGAGCACTATTATTAATCTATCATATTTCTGATGGGTTGAATTTAATGGCTGATTATCTTAAAGTGTGCTTCCGGTATCTCAATTATTGCTGTCAAAGCCCAAAGAATCTCATGAGTACAAAATAGGTACAATGCAATTTCTGCAATTTCTTTTCGAGATAGTGTATTGTATCAAACCAAAAATTAAACAGACTAGTCTCTTTTTCTTTATAATTCAAGTCAAACAAATAAAAAGTGTATAAATTGATTTTTTTCAATAAAATATATTTCTTTTGCCTATTTGTTATTTGAAGATCAGTATTCCCATTACTCCCACTACAAATTTAAAATCTAAAATCTCGTCATCTTTGCATCTATTCTTCTATTCATCATCTTCTCCTTTTTCCCCTTTTTACTTTCCTTATCCTATAGGAAGGAAAGTAATGTAATCGGCTCAAATTTTCGATGGTCCGGTTTTCAGTGCCAAAACACGTTTTGAGGTCCCTAGAGCCTAAATCCAAAGTTTCAGCCATTGGTCCGTGTGTGTGTCT
>NW_007408417.1:0-667 GCF_000475195.1 Diaphorina citri
TACATGAAATCACAATTTACATTTTCCATCAATAGAACATGATTGTGTTCGGGTCATCTTTGGCTCTTTTCATCAAAAGTAAATGCTCACTCTAAAGATTCCTAAGGCTACAACCAGACTGAAGCGGAGAGCATAGCACATAAAGTAGGTAGAGGGAAGTCACGATGGAAGTGATGCATTGACAGAAAAAAGCTCGATGCAGTTAACAAAGTTGTCATAGCCAGGATGGTTGCCAAAATTCAGAACGAATAGGCACTACAAGAAAAAGCTCCTTGCTCTGCGCTCCATTCTGTTCTTAGTCCAAGTCCGAATGAATTCTCATTCTTAAGTAAGTCAGATAGTCAGAGCACTAATACTCACTCTAAGTCCTGTGACTCATTATCTTGTTATAATTAATCCCATGTGTTAAGCTATTCTCTAGGTTGAACTGGTACGCGCTCAGATTATGCAGCATGTTGAGGATCAGATCCAAGTGGTAGGAATTCTTAAAGAAGCATTTCTCCTCGTACATATCCTGAACACTGGCACTCGGTGTGACCACGCACGTGAGAATGTGATAGAGCATGGAATCTTTGAGGGAGAGCAGAATGAACAGCTGGAATCGTCCGTCTCGGCCGAGACTGTTGAGATTGTCGTTCTCCTCAATGATCTGAATCAGATTCACGAA
>NW_007408418.1:0-667 GCF_000475195.1 Diaphorina citri
AAAAAAAAAAAAAATAATAATAATAATAATAATAATAATAATACAAACGATAGGTATGTACAGAGGTAAGGTACTGCCTCTGTATGTCAGTGTAACTGGATATCCCAAGCTCCTTCGTTTGGATCTTGGATGAGGTTTTTATCGTAAATTGCTGCAAGTCTTCTCAATAAGGAGAAGAAATATGCTACAATGCTATCTGACGATTCTTAAGTTGCTCGGAGAATTTGTAAGTCAAGATATTGTAATGAATATATATTTCGACTGTCTGTTCATTTCGTTTTCATTTTAAAGGACGTGCCATGACAGTCAGAGGAAAGCATTACATTACACCAGAGTATTACATGTCTTTCCAAAATATCACCACAACCACTGAGAGAGCTTTCAAGATTTTCGAAAAATCCACAACTCGAGTTCACTACGTGTTGTTTTCATACAATACTGGATAGGGATAAGGAGTGTAACTGGACTCTGTATGCTGGTTGCTGGGGTGTTAGATGATACTCGCACGGTGAAAAACAAAACTACTTCTGTGCTTATAACTCTCAGAATTACAATGTTCATGTCATGAACAAATGGAACTTCAACTTCAGATCTCTGACCATCATGTTAAGTGAGGTCACACCATTCTGAATAGAAGTATATCATGGTCATAGGGGACATAGGGCAT
>NW_007408419.1:0-667 GCF_000475195.1 Diaphorina citri
AAAAAGTAGCTTATCCGGGACGAAGCAGACCAAACAATGTAATGGAGCAGAGGACTGTAGATTCTAAATAAAAGAAAACAAAACCTTAAAGGTTGGGTTTGAATGTAAATGTTTGAAAATGCAAAATTAAGAAAAATAAGAGAAATAAAAGCTGGTCAAGCTACTTACGTGAATTCGCCGATATTACAAAAAATAACTCACCACACCCTAACACCCTATCAATTTTAGAAGAAAAGGAAACTGGAGGGGAAAAGGAGGCCTTTGCCTTGAAACAGTGGTGTTAAATTTAGGTGGCTTGAAAAGGTTGAATTCTTATAGTCAAATTTTCACTTTCACTTTGATTCACCTCAAATGAGAAATATGTATGGGTTGTTGATGCTATGATTGTCAAAATCGAACTAAATTGGTTTACATATGATAGATAGGAGAGCTTGTGCTTTCAGTTTACAACAAGAAAACTATGTTCAAATTCTAGATAATGGAATAGCACAATTCTCACTCATCAAATTATGCTGAAATATTAAAGAGTACTAAACATTATGTGTTCGAGATAAAGTTTGAGGCAGGCGCTACCTTCCTAGGCTGTCACGAGAAGTGAAAATTAGTTTTTTCTTTTCTTTGTGGGCATGGGTCTTGTAGCTTTCATTTATTGTCTACAAAACAATTG
>NW_007408420.1:0-667 GCF_000475195.1 Diaphorina citri
TGTGCCAAAATCACATCAAGGTTGTAGGCATTGATTTTAAATTGGTGGATGTGCCAAAATCACATCAAGGTTGTAGGCCTTGATTTTAAATTGGTGGATGTGACAAAATCACCATACCAGATTTGAAGCCAATAATGACTTGATCACTTGCACTCCGTACTTAAAATTAAAAATTCAATGTCCTTAGGTAGTAGATATTCCTTAGGTAAAGTAGATAGTCCTTAGGTAGGTATAAATAGGTACAAAGCTCCCTCAAAACGTGCAAATATTATGACAAAATAATACAGCCACATCGCAATTGACTTTAAGGGTCAAAATGAGAGTTAAAGTGGAAATACATCACGTTACGTGACATCCCATGAGCGTAGACTGTTTCTACCTTAACATGTCTTGTCCAGACAATAGTAGTTGTGAGAAGTTGTACAAAATCTTTCCAATGATACAATACAAGGGAGACCACACCCTCCCTTCAACTAACCCACGTCTAATGCCTATGTCTAGAGACATTTTCCCCAATTGTTTACCCACACACGTTCATGTTATGGTCAGTTTTAGTTCAGGGTTTCCATGACAACGCCCCTAACACTGCAATAAATTCACATGTGAGATGAATGTCAGGAAACGAGTGTCCATTACGTCTTAAATGTTGTGGGGAGGGGTGGTGAAT
>NW_007408421.1:0-667 GCF_000475195.1 Diaphorina citri
ATAACTGAGAAAAAGGACCTCTAAATCAATTGAGGGCCTCAGATTTAAGAGCTAACACTGATTTGAAATATGAAATTAGTATGTTGAAAATATGACACATTAATTTTATCATGACTATGTTTCTAAGTTTTTATCATATCTACCTAAGTACATACGAGTTACACAAGTATAAGTACCTAGTACTTTATTTAAAATTTGAGACTATCAGCTTAGAACAAGATGTTTAAAAAACTACTCACTGAGAGATTGGGTGAGATAATATTCTGGATCATATCCAGCAAAACAAGATACTGTTTTTATTGCAAATTATTGGGTTTCCCCATGTTTCATCTTCGTTTTTATTTTGCAGCCATGAAGCAACTCCTACATTAGACTCATGTAGTCTGTGTCTTAGTATGCCCCTCATCAGATAAGCAAGAAGAAACACAATACACAATAAAAATTGAATTTTCGACCTTTTACAGTTATTTTTTCGGAGTTTTGACCTCAGATTTGGATTTTTCACTAGGTACTTTTTACATAGGAATCGACCATTTATTAATAATTTTTACCCATTTGCAACTGCTCCATTCTCGTGTGTTTCAGGCTCTGTCATCATATTCGTGGCTCTGTTATCCGTAGCATTTCTACAGAGAACCATTTCACCTCGGGAATGGTGTGGTATCGT
>NW_007408422.1:0-667 GCF_000475195.1 Diaphorina citri
ACTCAATCTTTTGATCGGACCGTTACCGGACCGTGACTGGACCTTGACTGGCACTATAGTGTGAATCAGGCTTTAAACGCTTCCAACTCCGGACCGGTACTGGGTAAATATGTCAAATAATAGTGAAAATAGTAGGAAATTTTGTTTTCTAATCATTCGACGAATCCCCGATGCACTCTGACGTGGAGCTACTGAGATATTGCTTGTTTTTTCTTTTTTCATTGGATCTTGCTAAAATTTAATCGCTTCCAACTCCGGACCGGTACTGGGTAAATATATCAAACAATAGTGAAAATAGTGGGAAATTTTGTTTTCTAATCATTTGACGAATCCCCGATGCACTCTGACGTGGAGCTACAGAGATATTAATGAAAAAGAGAGAAGGGTTTGGTCATTTTGGTGACTTTCATGTAGGTCTCGGCCCTCATTGGGTTAGGTAAGGAATCTAAAGGTAAATAATGAGCATTGAGATTTCAAAGATACCTGAAGATTGGTTTCTTAGGTTTCTACTCAGTTATGATGAGAATGGTTTAAACCTCAAGAAGTGTAAGATAAGAATTTGCGCAATTTGGTACAAGTTGGTGGATACCTATCGACTTACCGACCTACCTAATGCAATGGTTTTATACTTTGTGTTATGCAAAAGCATGTCACAACTATAGTTACA
>NW_007408423.1:0-667 GCF_000475195.1 Diaphorina citri
AATGAAAATCATCCTGCTCATGAGCTTTGAGAAAAAATATGAGGGGGAGGCAAACCCCGTCGCTTCCCCCTTAAGTTCTTTACCCTAACATAAATTACATAGCCAACTTTGAAATATCCTTGAGCGATCATGTCCCTCTTCCTTCCACTCTCCTCTCTAATCTTCCTTCCTTTCCTTCAACCCTTCGATTTCTTCCTTCCGTTCCCTCTCCTTTCTCCTCTTTCTCTCTCTCCCCTCTACCAAAAGTTGGCCTCCGTAGATATTTTAACTAGTTCTCAGATCCTTGGGGGTCTTATTTTAAAGTCAGGATGGAACTGAAAAGTCGTTTCCGACTCCGGAAGTAACTTTGAAAACACTAGCCTCCACTGGTAGATTAAAAAAAGCGTTTCTATTCTAATTTCTAATCAATGTGTTAAGGGGCTACTGCCTAGTCTAACCAAGATGGACAAAGTACCGTAAAGTGTAGGTATATAGGCTTTACATAGACTATCATTTGAACTTACTTGGGCCTTGGTAGTTCCATGAAAGAGGAAAAAAGTAGTCAATGGGAAACTTATATCTCGGGAAATTTAGTGTTATTGAAAGAGGGAAAGAAAAGAAAACAGGAATGAAAGGGAAAGAAGATTGTTTGACTCTGGGGTGTGGGTGTGAAGAGGAATTTGGGAAA
>NW_007408424.1:0-667 GCF_000475195.1 Diaphorina citri
GTTCGATATTTGTGATAGCTTTCATTTCGATAACTCAGAGCCAATATGTCTGTAAACAATATGACCTGCTCATATTTAGGTACCTCACATATCGCGTAATGATGACACATCAAATGTTCCAAATTGGCCAAAAACTCTCCTAGTGGACATGTTCAGCATAACATTATTTTTTGTCAATAGTTACAGGGAAGGGGGGTTTCTTTAGTTAACTCTATAGTTCCTGTTCTTATATGTTGTTACCTGTCCATGTCTATTTTGCTGTTTGTAATTCAGGTCCAATCAACTATTAGTAACCAGAAGGAATAGGGGTTTCAGAAAATACATACATATGTGATTGCTACCTACGTGGAACGAAGGGGAATTATTATTAATTAGATTCATATTAAACACCCAAATTAGATAATGGCTTACCTTATTTTATAATTGACTAGGGACCACAAAGAACCCTAGTCAATTATAAAATAAGGTAAGCCATTGCTACCTACATTTATGTTTTATCAGACCGAAAAGAAGTTGCTTATCATGAACAAAACAGAAAACAGTCTTCATCGGCCCTATGAGAGCCCTGGAGGACAGTATAGGGACCTTTCTTAGAAAATTCTTTAATTCATCACCCGAACAGATTGAACAACTTTGATGTAATCTGGTGAACATGTTTACCATCTGA
>NW_007408425.1:0-667 GCF_000475195.1 Diaphorina citri
CTCTCTTCTGCAAAGGTCGAATATCCTGAAAAACTACCACAAAAAGGACAAGTACAAGTACAATTGATTTTTTTTTTTCAGCAAAAGTCAAAAATACTTCTACAAAAGACTGCAAAAAAGCTCAAAAGCGTAAAATTGCAAAATACAACCATTTTTCAAACCCTGTACTCGTAAAAGCTCGTGAGGACATTGTACAAAATAAAGAAAACATTCAACATGAAGATTGTGTGCTGCAAAACAGAATCACGGAGCTCACAAAGCAAAGCAACTAAATATCATTATTTATCAACAGAAACAGAAAAGCACGTATATCGTATATGAGGAGAATGAGCACTATTAAAGAATAGCGAGAGTAGTTGTTCAATGCATTGGAAGAAAGCACAGAAAGTAATCGAGAAGAATGGAGACATTGTATACAGGTTGTAAATGTCGAAATCCATAGCTTTGGAGAGATATGTGGACTAGTGGAGGTAATAAGGAAAAGAAAAGAAAAGAAAGCACCTACAGAAAGTAACCGAGAAGAATGGGAGAAATAAAAGTGAAGACATTGCAGACTATGATATACCTACAGTTTGTAATATCAAGTTCATATCCTCAGAGAGATTTGTGGACTAGTGGAGGTAATAAAGAAAATAAGTACACTCATGTGTGAAATTTCGGGGCATTT
>NW_007408426.1:0-667 GCF_000475195.1 Diaphorina citri
ATATAATGGAAGGGTAACAGCACAAAACTTAAGAAAAAGAGGATTAATATTAGAGGGAGCCGTAAGCCGTACCTAACTGCTAAGGTCTTGACCTTCCGAGAGCGAAGAGAGAAGAAAGACAGGACGTTCCGAAAACGAAGGTTATTTGCTTCAGGATAAAATTCGCCCCGGGCGGAAATCGAACCTGCGACCTGACGCTTACAAGGCAGACGCTCTATTATACCCTCCAACCAAGCTAACTATAGGCTGGTGGAATACCATGTTGTTCATATTATCATCTTTAGTAGTAGGGTGCTTCAAGCTATAAATTCTGGTTGGCGCGGTGAACTTTGGATGTGGAGATAGGTGGTTCGAGACTTCGAGCCCAAGTCAAGTCAGAAAATTGAGTACCTAGATGAGTGAGATGAAGAAAAACTACTAGTGAAGTAAAATAGAGAGAGAGAGAGAGAGGAGGGGGAAGAGAGGGTGAGAAGGATGGAGAGAAGAAAAAAGAGAGGGAGAGAGACAAAGAGAGAGAGAGGGGTAATATTTCTTGACAGATGCCAGTTTAATACCTAATACCTATCGATGTGATTTTTCTTACAAAAATACTTATCTTCCCTCGTACTCTCTCTCTCTCCCCCTCTCTCTCTCTCTCTCTCTATCTATCTCTCTCCCCCCCCCTCTC
>NW_007408427.1:0-667 GCF_000475195.1 Diaphorina citri
GCCGGTGCCATCGTAACCGGGGAGGGAGGTTAGGCTGGGTTAGGTTAGGTTGGGTTAGGTTAGCTTGGGTTGGGTTAGCTTGGGTTGGGTTGGTTTAGGTTAGGTTGGGTTAGCTTGGGTTGGGTTAGGTTGGGTTGGGTTAGGTTAGGTTAGCTTGGGTTGGGTTAGGTTAGGTTAGCTTGGGTTGGGTTTCTTCAATAGGAGAGTACATAGCGTTTTGAACATAATTTTCGGCCCCACGAGGGAAGCGAACCCGGGACCTAGCACTTGTAAGACAGACTCGCTAACCTCCAAGCTAACTTGGGCTGGCAGATTTTTTTTTTTCTTTTTAACTAGCTTTGAGTTAACGCCGTGCACCGGTGCCATCGTAACCGGGGAGGGAGGAGGTATTGGTTGGGAGGGGTAAGATCAGGGCCGTATTTAGAGGGGTGGCCGAGGCCCCCCCCCTTTGACCTTCATTTTTCTCCTTTACTATACGTCAAGGTCCGAAATTTTGGGGCCCGGCCACCTCCTACGAGCTTAATTTTCTACTTTTACTGTGGGCCAGACTCCGAAAATTTTGGAGCATCCAATTAGTGTTTGAACTTCGCCCCCCCCCCTCCGCAAAATCCTGGATACGGCCCTGGTTAAGATAGGGGAGGGTAACACCGATCCCAAATAAAATAGG
>NW_007408428.1:0-667 GCF_000475195.1 Diaphorina citri
ATGATAGAGCAGATAGAAGAGATGATAGAGCAGATAGAAGAGATGATAGAGCAGATAGACGAAGCAGTGAATCTATATATAATGACGATGATAGGAAGATGAAGAAAGAGAAACCTGATAGGAGCAGGAAAAGTAGATTTAGCAGAAAGCGAAGCAATAAGAAAAGGGTAGACTTTGATATGTCTGATGAAAACGGGCATGACAGAAGAGAAGAGATAGAACCTGACAGACGTGTCAGAAGACCTGACAGACACTCTGAGCATGAGATCAGAAACTATGATGACGTATTTGAAGATATCACAGATGATGATTGTTCTGAGTTCGGTGGTAAAAAGAGGAGGAAAAAGAGGAAGAGAGGCAAAACGAGCGACGTGAAGTACGACGCTAAATTGAGAAAACAAATATCCAAGAGTTGCAAGAAGACAAAGTCCACCATAGCAAAGGAGTTCAAAGCCAAAGAGAAAATGAGACAAAAACTAGAGAAACAGAAGCTCAAGCAAATGGCTGCATTGGGGAGAGAAAGGAAGAGAGAGATCGCACAGGCGTTGAAGGAAAGGAAGAAGTGTGAGAAGATGAAGGAGAAACTAAGAAAACGGAATGAGAAGCTGAAGTTGAAGGAGTTGGAGCAGAAATTGGCAGTGAAGTGCAAAATGTTGAAGTATGGAGA
>NW_007408429.1:0-667 GCF_000475195.1 Diaphorina citri
ATTAGGACCAGAGATATAAGTGTTTTTGTCTGGAAAAACCCTTAGGTGGGCGAATAAATGGTACACTTACCCTAATAATCTATTTCTTTGCTCTTCACATTTAAACAGATATTTCTTGATGTGATTTTGAATTGATATGAGAGGTGTCATCATATATTTTGGTGTATGTACATACAATGTTGCCCCATATCTTAATAAAGACTCGACTAATGCATAATATATATTCTTCTTAATTGTATTTGGTAAGTATTCAGCTTCAATTTTTCTTATTTGGTAGTTTATTATTCTCAACTTCTTTGTTATTAATTCTGTGTGTTCTTTGAATTTGAAGTCATTTTCCAAATACATTCCCAAGTATTTACTTTTATCACTATAAGCAGTTGGTAAACATTCACAATTTTCAGTATTGTATTTCTTTTGTTCTAGGCATTTCCTTGTATGTATATAAATTTTACATCTTGACATGATTTCTTCTCTGTTTTTTAGTGTTCCCAATACCATTATTTCTGTTTTTGCATCATTAATATATATATTGTTATTGTAAAAGTATTTTTGTATATTAATTAGATCATTTTGTGTATTCTCTAACGCAATTTCTAATGATTTGTGTATAGAAATTATGCATGAATCATCTGCAAACATTTTTAACTGTCCTTTCAATTTAACA
>NW_007408430.1:0-667 GCF_000475195.1 Diaphorina citri
TTTTTTTGAAGAAGAAGAGATTACAACTTTTATGGAGAAAAATAGAATGATGGAAAATCGAAGATGTTGTTGATTTCCGGTTGCCAGGATACCACTTGTTATCAGGAGGGTAATTAATTATTACCAATATACCAATTCTAATTAATCGAAAAGGAAACACTCATAACGTCATAACAGTATGCAAATATGTCGGGACCTAATCGAGAGGACTAAGATTCGAAACCCAGTAGTGACATGAAATAAAATTGACTCAAAGGAAGGCCTATAGGTATTAGGTAACCATTCTATCGGAAGAATGGCAAAAGTCGAGATTTTTTTTTAATCGAGTTTTTTTAAAACTTAGAGCTCATTCGATTAATTAAATGAAAGGGATTATCTCTAGGTATTGAGGTAGAAAATAAATAGCTCGCGCAAATCCTTTCACATCCATCCATAGCGAAAATGTTTACTTTTAGATTAGAATTATTCTGATGGGACGAACTTTGCATTTGCCGAGTTTTCAAAACTTAGAGCTCATTCCAAAACTTGGAGCTCATTCGATTAATTAAATGAAAGGGATTATCTCTAGGTATTGAGGTAGAAAATAAAAAGCTCGCGCAAATCCTTTCACATCCATCCATAGCGAAAATGTTTACTTTTAGATTAGAATTATTCTGATGGGACGAAC
>NW_007408431.1:0-667 GCF_000475195.1 Diaphorina citri
ATTATGCAATGTGCAATACTGTTTTGATTGTAAATTTGACATCTCCACCAATAATGACAGTTTTACTTCTTGTCAAAAATAACAATTCAAAACATAGGTAATTACTTACCTATCTCCCTATAATCAGGTATGCTAATAAATATAATTATGTTATTATCATTGACATGACAAGCGTGTACGGCACGTTTTTCAGACTTTTGCCAATTCACTTGTAGCTTGTAAGCTTCGATGTGTTTTTCACAGATAACAGGTATAACTGTGAGGTGAGATGATATTGTCTCTAAATGAGTTCTATTAACATAAAAGGTAAAATATGATAATAATATGGAATACCTATCTAGGATAATGCAGATGAGAACAGTCAAACAGCCAAAAGTATTAAGCAACAAACATCACTACGTACATGACAAGCGTGTACGGCACGTTTTTCAGACTTTTGCCAATTCACTTGTAGCTTGTAAGCTTCGGTGTGTTTTTCACAGATAACAGGTATAACTGTGAGGTGAGATAATATTGTCTCTAAATGAGTTCTATTAACATAAAAGGTAAAAATATGATAATAATATGGAATACCTATCTAGGATAATGCAGATGAGAACAGTCAAACAGCCAAAAGCATTAAGCAACAAACATCACAGCCTCAAACCTCCAAGGTAGGTCTGCAAAG
>NW_007408432.1:0-667 GCF_000475195.1 Diaphorina citri
CTTTCTCTCTCTCCTTTTCTATTTATCCTAGTGCTTATCTTTCTCATTCCCCCTCCCCTGTGAATATTTTGCTCTCTTACTTCCTCCTTTCCTCTCTTTCTCCTTCTATTCTTTTTGTGCTTCCTTCCTCCTTTTATTATTTCTCTTTATCTAAAGCCCGTCTAATAGAGACAGGGGTGTGGTTTTTCAGTTTTCTCTCTCTCCCTTCCTTCTGTCTTTAATTTTCCTGTCCTCTTCCCTTTTCTCATCATTCTTCCCTCTCTCTCTCTCTCTCTCTCTCTCTCTCTCTCTCTCTCTCTCTCTCTCTCTTTTCTTTCCTCTCTNNNNTCTCTCTCTCTCTCTCTCTCTCTCTCTCTCTCTCTCTCTCTCTCTCTCTCTCTCTCTCTCTCTCTCTCTCTCTTTCTCTCTTGTTCTTCCTCTCCTGCTTCTCTTTTTTAGCTCCTTTTCTCTCCCTCTCCCTTCTTCTCTTTGTACATCTTTCTTCTCTCCCTTATTCGTCATTCTCATTTATGCTTGCATCTAGTGGTTTTACATTTCCCTCTTTTCGTTCTATCTCGTTAGTTTTGTCTGTCTTTCTTTCCCCCTCGCTCTCTCTCTCTCTCTTTCCTAGGATATCGTTATTTATTTCCCTCTTTCTCTCCCTTCCCTTACGCTCCCTCTATCCGTC
>NW_007408433.1:0-667 GCF_000475195.1 Diaphorina citri
TTCATTTACGACGAAAAAAAAAAAAAAAAAATCCTTTTTTCGTTCAATAATGTTCCAATTTTTATTTTGTCCTCTGCAGATTCGAACTGTAGACATCCGGAGTGACACAATATCTAAGCCTACCATGGAGATGAAGAATTACATGTTCAACTGTGAGGTGGGGGATGATGTCTATTTGGAAGATCCAACTTGTAAAGGTAAACTTATTTTAGAATCAGCTCGAAGCGCCTACCGGCCTATATTAACACGAAACGTTTCCTGGTTTTTCGGCATTTAGAATATACCCAGTTTATACTGCCAGAATAAGACTGGAAAGCCTCTTTAATCCTGCAATCTAAACAAGGTCTTATGTATTTTTTATTTCAAGATGGATGTTTCGCCACCATTTTTATTTCGTAGCAAACACCTACTACATTATACTCATGTGCTGCTTTAGACTTCCCTCTTGTCCTACGTTCTTACTTTGTCTGTGTCGAAGCATGCCCATCCCATAGTATGCCTTTCATCAGATGGGCGAGAAGAGAATATTATAGAGAGATGTACAGAGGAAGGTAGGTAATTAACTCTGTGTTTTTGTTTTAATCTTTTCCAGAACTCCAAGAGAAAGCTGCCAAGCTGGCGGGCAAAGAGGCGGCCATCTTTGTTCCTAGTGGGACCATGGGTAATC
>NW_007408434.1:0-667 GCF_000475195.1 Diaphorina citri
TTTTTCACCTCTTCTCACTCTCCCTCCCTCTTTCGTCTCCTATATTCTCAACCTCTATTTTCACCTCTTCGCCCTCTCTCCCTCAGTCCTTCGTCTCCTCTCTCCCCCTCTACTAATTCTGCCGCCCTCCTTCCCCTCTCTCCTCACTCTTTTTCCCCTCTCTCGTCCTCATCCACATTTCGTTGGCGACAAGAAAACTGTGTCACATTGTGACAATTATCCAAGAGGAGGGAAAGGAAGCAAACGGGTAAAAGTGGGAAGAGGGAGTGTGAGTTGAAAGATTAGGTGAGAGCAACGAAAACAGAGTGAGGGAAATGGGTTGATAAGTAGGGAGGGAGAAAAGTACGTTCAAAGGTGGGGAGAGAAAAAATAAATAGGTTGATAGGTAGGGTAGGTAGACTTAGGATACAGGAGGCATTTCTTTGATGAGCTTTAATAGGAACTAGAGAGGGCTTGGATAGAGAGAAGCCCGGCCGAGTGATTATCCGTGTATCACTAATTTAAGAATTGCTACGTTTGTTTAAACTTCCCTAAAAACAGGAATACCCCAGGGCGAAAAAGCTGTGTATTTCATCGAGCCCCTTTCTCCTCCTTCAGGTGATAGCGAAATCGATCAACTGGACCGCATCCATCAAGTCCTCGGGACGCCCAAAGCGGAAACCCTGAA
>NW_007408435.1:0-667 GCF_000475195.1 Diaphorina citri
AGCTTGAGAGTGATGGTGAGTTGGTCATGTATGACGTTTAACATGATTCAACACTTTACTGGAAGGCTAATCTAATACGAATACAGGATCTCCAATAATTAATCTACCACCCTTTATATTCTGTATAACACCCCACATTATGGAGAGAGGAAAAAAAGAGGTTTGACAGAGGGATCTGTAATTGCTAAGGTCTTTTCGTCCCGAAAGCGAAGAGATCAGAAAGATAGGATAGGAGATTAGGAGCCAGCCGTTCCGAGAACGAACATTATCCGTTCAGGATAAAATCCGAAATCAAACCGGAGACCTAACACTCACAAGACAGACGCGCTATACTCCAATTTAAATACCCTGTCAAACCGTTCATCATTTTATGAGCGAAAATTCTTGTTCTCAAGTCAGACTGAAACAAATTTTGGCCAATCAAATGTTTGGAGTTAATGCTTCGAGTAGCTTCAGAGCCAATATTTTGTTCGTAAATTTGGAGCTTTGTTTTGAGAGGTTTTCGGAAGGGGGAAATTATGGCTAGTATATTATTTCAAGCGCCTATTCGGAAGTTAAAAGAAGCCAACAGTGCGGCAATAGAACATTGATTTTTTATTTTTTTAAGAGGTTTGACAGAGGGAACTGTAACTGCTATGGTCTTATCGTCCCGAAATCGAAGAGAGAA
>NW_007408436.1:0-667 GCF_000475195.1 Diaphorina citri
AGTGTTGCCAGTGACTAGAGTTTATGGAACGGCACACCATAGCGTTACAATCATCCATTATCTGTCAGCAAAAGAGGCAAAAGTCAGAAAAGGACCGGGACCAATTCATCATCAAAAGCAAAGGATCATCCTAAGCAGATAAGTGTAGTATGTACTCGGAACAGCTGACTTTTTCTTTTAATATCCTCCTTCTCTCTGCGATTTTGGGACGATAAGGACTCCGCTATCACAGTTCCCTCTATCAAACCTCTTAAAGCTTCCGAATTTAGTGTTCAAACGGTCGCGACTGAGAAACCTGTAGTTAAAAGATTTTTCCTCCACACACGTTACTACTGTCTCACAGTGGGCCAGAAATCAAATTTAGGGGGACAAAAATAGAAAAATGAAGTTTTTATTTTGATGACAACGGACCCATACCTATATTGATAGTCGACTCTTCAATGCATCTTGACCTGCATTATTAGATATCTCATAGTACTGGAACCCTCACTACTAACTTCGAAAAGTTGGAGTAGTTACTATTTTATAATATAAGTTTTTATAATATAAGATATTATAAAATCAAGATCCATTCACTCATTCACAGTTAACATTTCACACACTGATCGCTCTATCTCCTGAACCACAACACCTAGAAAGCTGAAATTTGGTAGGAATATTCCTTTTA
>NW_007408437.1:0-667 GCF_000475195.1 Diaphorina citri
CGAAATATCGGTCCACATAATAATTTAAAATAATAGTATGGCAGCATACCGAAATGTTGGTCCTCTAGATTGAACACCTTTGTAACTATTTACCTAAGTTGTACCTACTATGCAATAAAAAGTGTTAATAAAAAATAATAAAAAAAAACATTCCTCGGATGGGATTGAACCCGTGCCCTTCTGATTACTAGGACGGCTTCTTGACTTCTCCACCAACGAGGGACCGTTTTCAAACCTATTAATCCTACCTATTTTTCCTTTTTCACGACACCACCCTCTACCTCTCTATCTAGCGCCCGAATCTTATCCAGTGTGGCGTAGACTAGCAGCACATTCCCCAGTCCCACTGCCAGTCCCAGGAGACAGATCTGTCCCAGTACAACACTCATGAGGTAGACCAGGTAGCAGGAGAACAGCACGGCTATGAGGTTGAGGGGAAGCATGAGTTTGAGTATGGTGGAGCTGTTGAGAAAACCTGGAAGGAAGAAGGGAGAAGAACTAGAAATTTTGATCAAAAATAGGTCCTAGTAGGTAACAAAAATACTATACCTTTACTACACTATTTCAGAAAACTGATGGTATAGACCAGCGGTATTCAACCTTTTTGAGCCACGACCCCCCTGACAAAGACCTTTTTCCCCCATCCCCAAAACAACAACAAGAAACG
>NW_007408438.1:0-667 GCF_000475195.1 Diaphorina citri
TGAAGGATATCTCGTAATTTAGCGTCTAATTAGTCTTTGTTTAATCCCCATCAGGGACTGGGCCAGGAGTGTTTGTCACACAGGTCCTAGATTCTTCACAGGATTTTTCATGTATCTTTCGAATATTTCCAGTTTTTTTGTATGTATTAGTGGATGTGATAGATTTCCTATAGCCAGCTGAGATAGCACGTTGAATGCACCAGTTTCCATCGGATCACTGGGACAACGTTGGGCTTGGTTGGTATCTGGATATGTGATCTTTTCGCCGAATCGAGGGTAAAATTCCCGTCACTAAAACTGACAAAATCTGTTTCCAGCCTATAGTTAGCTTGGAATATGGCGCGCCGTTTTTGCGAGCTCTAAGCCGTGGCAGAGTTTATCCTAAACGACTAAATTTTCTATGCTCGTTCTCCTTCTCTCTTCAATTCCGGGACGATAAGACAGTAATTTAATAATTTTATTAGGTATGTACCTAGTTCCCTCTATCAAACTTTTTTAACCTACTTGGTGCACTCAGCGTCTCAGCTATTAAACATTAAACCAGGGCCCTGGGAAGGACTTATACCTACTCAAAAACACTAATTACCCTTCGACTCAAGCGAACTAATAGGTAGCATCCTCATTTCTTAATCGTCAGACCGAATGGGTTAATTATAGCCGACACATT
>NW_007408439.1:0-667 GCF_000475195.1 Diaphorina citri
GAAAAACTGAACGGGACGCCGGGACACCCTCTGAAATTCGGGACTGTCCCGGCCAATTCGGGACGTTTGGCAAGCCTAGGCATAATGGATCTTCATACAAGTCTAGTACCTCTTCTAGTTGAAATCACTGAAATAACAATGATTATCCTTTGGGAATAAGGAGGTCAGAGCTAAACTTTCAACTCCCAATCCCAACCCTACTCTTGTCAGGTTTAAGAAGACGCCATATTGGGTTTTCAATTATTTATTACAAGCGCTACCACACCCCCTCTAGTGGTTGAACTAAATTTTGGTTTTCCCTAGAGAGGGGGCCTTCAAAAGATGTGAATTCGTCTCAGATTCTTTTTATCCAAGCAATTTAACCCTGATACTGAAATATCTACTTAGGAGTCTTAGGACCTAGAAGGGTGCTCACTACTCTTACCAGGTAGAATGGAATATACGCGTATACCTACAATGCCGGACTTACAAGTAATTTTTTATCCAAGCAATTTAACCCTGATACTGAAATATCTACTTAGGAGTCTTAGGACCTAGAAGGGTGCTCACTACTCTTACCAGGTAACAAGGAAGTAAAATTGGAGTCTTATATATTTTGTCTGAAGTGTTCTTCCTGATTCTGTTTCCCAGCCTGGATGACCCGTGCAACAAGAATTGCCATTGTGAT
>NW_007408440.1:0-667 GCF_000475195.1 Diaphorina citri
TAGAACCATCCTAGCTTTGAGGACATTTATGGCCGATCTTACGACTGAGAGTTAACATAGTGTCAAAGGTTTTATTTTTAGGTCACCCATTTGATTTACACAGGCCAGAGGTCAGTATTTCGTTGCCTATCATCGACAAAATTTGCACCCCTGGTAGATTCGTATAAGCTCAACCTAACTTTTAGGACTGTTTGCCTCAAGCATCAGAGACCTTAGAGTGGGCTTTTTGTGTAAATTTGTGTAGATTTAAATTTGCCCTAATACATACTTTGATTTCAATTATTTAAACGGGTTATTTTCTGGTGTTCTCGTGTTGACAAAGCACCTGTACCCACAGCTGGGAAGTATCATGTCATTTGTGTCTCTTTTCACCCATCTGGTGAGGGACACTGCGGGATTGGTTATCGGCAAGCTACGACACAGAATCGTGAAATACGGGTCTGTGTTCGTAGCATGCTCATCCCGCCGTCAGTAAAGTCCGAAGTAGCTCAGTTTCACAACTAAGGGCAGCCTCACACTATCAGGTAGACCTGACAGCTACGGCTGAAAGGTCCGTCTATCAGGTCTACCTGATACTTGATGAGCAAACACAATATCAGGTAGACCTGATCAGGTGTACCTGTCATCGGGTCTACCTGATAGTGAGTAGCTCGCCTAAGTCCTATGC
>NW_007408441.1:0-667 GCF_000475195.1 Diaphorina citri
ATATCTGTTTCTCTTTCTCTGTTGCAGTTGCAGTCGAAGCGTGAGCTCTTCTTCAAGAACAACAGTGATGTTTCATCAGGCACAGGCACTGTTTCTTCTCCCTCCACACCGCCCCCTCCAGTTCCCACTCTGAAAGACATGTTGAAACGTAAGTACCTACTATTGGTGTTGGGCAGGATGGAAAGTCTTATTTTATTATTCCTCTCTGTGTGCAAAGAAATAATAGAAATAATAATAGTGCTTATTTATACTGCTTGCATAGGACTGAAAAGTCCTTTTACTCCAGCAGTGGGCTACTACTATTATTGTGGTCAAATTCTCAAATTATATTGAGGATAAAATTCCATACCTCGGCTGGGATTGAACCCACGCCCTCCTGTTTACCAGTAATATTGGGGATCCAATGCCATGCCTCGGCTGGGATTCAAGCCACGCCCCCCTGTTTCCCGGGCGAGCGCCTTGACCACTACACCACCGAGGCAGGTGGTGTAGTGGTCATAGTGCATAGGCGGATGGTGGATATAGTGCATTCCTTAACGTTTTGACTGAGGGCTAAGAGCACGAAAGGCCCGCGCTGAAGCTAGGGTGTAGGGACAAACAGCCCTAAAGGTTGGGTTAAGCTTATACGAATCTACGAAGGCTAAGGGTGGAGTCCGCGCCTAGGACC
>NW_007408442.1:0-666 GCF_000475195.1 Diaphorina citri
TGACGGTTAGGGAGGTAGCAGAGAGGTAAGCTGTGCCGAAAAGTGGATGTATTTTCTTCAGTTTTTAAGTACATAGTACTTGAAATTTCACCATTTTCTCTACTCTTTCTTTCACTTTCAAAATTTACAGTACCGTTTTGTCAATGTCAATATATGTGCTTGTGACTGTGGAATAGGTTGAAAATTTTGCATAGATTAGGATTACCCTATAATAAAATATCCAGTCTAAACTTCCCTGTACTTTAAAATGTAGGACGAAAGAAATATTCCCCCCGAATATAATGTCCTCGTATCCTGATTTGCATAGATAACTTACATGACTTACTATTCTATTCTATTTCCCATCGTACTACCTATTACTGTTTTATTTAAATAGACAAGTGAACAATAGGAAATTTCCTATTGTAAAATATCCAGTCTAAACTTCCCTGTACTTTAAAATGTAGGACGCAAGAAATATTCCCCCGAATATAATGTCCTCGTATCCTGATTTGCATAGATAACTTACATGACTTACTATTCTATTCTATTTCCCATTGTACTACCTATTACTGTTTTATTGAAATAGACAAGTGAACAATAGGAAATTTCCTATTGACTTGAACATGACTATCACTAGGCATATCATAACTATTGTGTTTCCTACTTACCATAACAACTATGTAT
>NW_007408443.1:0-666 GCF_000475195.1 Diaphorina citri
AATCGGTTGTAAATAGCTGAGTAGATCAGTTGCAAGAGGCTTAGTGAAAAGAGATTGCAGATTTGTAAGTGGTTAAAAGATTACACAATTAGGATAGAATTGAACTGAGGATGGGGAATTGGGGAGATTGCCTGGGGTCTTAATTTCACCCTTAGCTTCTATAACCTGCTGTACAAAGAATTATGTAATTATGTAGAACTCTGTAGAAGTAGTATCCATCTTGGCATCTTTTAGATCAGCAAAACATTGGTGACTGTTTAAGATCCCTAGGAAAATCTTTATCAGCCTCTAAATGCTACTATTCTTTTACAAGACTTTTTATCAATTCTTTCAAAGTTTTTTCCCCAATGATTTCTACACATCTTACATCAACTCTTTCAAGTTTCCTTGATTCAAGAAGGTCCTTGCGACAATTCACATAGGTATTTTTCTCTACCATAGTTTCACCAAGTCTTATAGGTACCTTACACAATCATTAGTAATGTCATTATTTCCAAATAATGATGATGAAAAATCAGAAAATCCGGAATTCCATCATTAGTAATGACATTACTAATGATCATGTAAGGTACCTATTACATCAATTCTTCTGAATTTTACCTAGATGTATATTGTATCAATTTATTCTTCCTTTAGTCCTATCATAGACATCATATCTTGTGTGTC
>NW_007408444.1:0-666 GCF_000475195.1 Diaphorina citri
ATTGAATGATGCTTATTTTGGGTGTTCTTGTTCTTATAGCCAAACTTTTACAATATCTCTAACCGTTTAGTCGGTATAACTGAAAAGCGCCCAAAAGCGGTCAAAACACCGCCAACAGCAGCCTATCTCAACCAAACGTTGCATCCTTTTCACATTTGTGAACTACATAGGTACCAAATTTCAAGTCTCTAGCTATTACCGTTCCCGATATATTGTTTAATTACACCGAAAACCGCCAAAAAGCGCGGTAAAATGCCGCCAACCGTTGCACCGATCTTAACCAAAAGTTTCGTGTCGCATTCTTGTCACATTTAGGCTCTAGGGACCTCAAAACGTGTTTTGGCACTAAAAACTGACCATCGAAAATTTGACCCGATTACATTACTTTCCTTCCTATAGGATAAGGAAAGTAATAAGAACACAAACTTCAGCTATTCTGCTGAAGTTTTAGACGAGGAGGATTCGCGAAAGAATTCTTATAGGTTATATACCTATATAGTAGGTAATTAAAAAAAAAAATCTACCTATCTAATAGATATAATTATTTATATCTTCTTCAACAAAAACAAAATCCCCAACAAAAGCATCTTATCTGCGATCGACTGTGTAGTGTGGATGAACCTTCAAGAAACTTTTTCTACTAGACAAAGTCTTTGCGTCCCGATA
>NW_007408445.1:0-666 GCF_000475195.1 Diaphorina citri
AGAGAGAGAGAGAGAGAAAGAGAGAGAGAGAGAGAGAGAGAGAGAGAGAGAGAGAGAGCATTAGGGAGCACTCCTTAGTGTTCTTAGGTAAATGCCATGTAAACAGTAAAACACAAATGGCAAGTAGCATCTCATTAAGTTCTACGACCTTTTATTTATTATCTACACAGGTGAATTAAGTGATGGTAAATTTATTAATTGAATTCAGCATGAGCCAAAGAGTAAAGTAAATATTAGAGTAAACATCGGACCTATTCATCTTCAATGACTATTAGCGAACACGATTATAACAGACAGTCCATTACTCATTCAAAGTTAATTCATTCGTTTTTATAATATGTGGAAATGTAAAATAATAATGAACAAAAACTTTGGTGACTTTTTCCAAGAGAAAAGAGGGGTTAAAAGTGTGTTCTTTGGATTTATGTACATGTAATAAGGCACACATTTACCCCGGTTTACAGTGCTTATCAAAGAATATTTTTATTGGTGTGCCCTATGAATGTACTTTAGCATGGGGCTTTGTGGTCAACCGACCTAACCTATTAGATATTGTGTTGACATTAAGTGCTTATCAAAGAATAATTTTATTGGTGTGCCCTATGAATGTACTTTAGCATGGGGCTTTGTGGTCAACCGACCTAACCTATTAGATATTGTGTTGAC
>NW_007408446.1:0-666 GCF_000475195.1 Diaphorina citri
GACTGTTTTCAGAATGTAAAGAATACTCGAACCGGCCTGAATTGTTTGGCGGCAAATTTATTGATTTTAAAAAATTCACGGAGGTATTGAGCTCCTTGAAAAAATTCCCGTCATTTTCACGGAGGTAGTAGGCACCGGACATCCCAGCTTTCTAGCGGTAGATTTTTTTCAAGTGATCACTGGTCGGATCAGAAATTTGATCAACCAATGAAATTACTCTGTGACGTGTGATCTGTGCTAACTTCTCACATATCTCATATCCGTCCGTCTTATCAAAAGTATAGCTAACTTCTCGTACGTAACTTTGTAGTTTTTGGATTTTGTTGAATGTCAGAAGGCTGTACTATTGAAAAAAATCTTTGAAACTATAGTTAGTAGGCCCTAAATTACGGAATTTAGATTTAACAATGCCCCTAAGCTATGAGAAAGACTATCCAGAGGGGATGTGTGCAAAGCCAGATCCTAACACTCTCCTATTGCCAGATCCTGACAGGAAAGATTGGAGAGTTGGAGTACAAATCCCAGTGATAACAGGAGCTACTGGGGCTTGCTTACCATTAATCACTAACCTTTTCCACAGAGTACCACTATACACTGGTAAGTCATGGAACAGGCTATAGAAAGAACTTGAAAATTAGGTAGGTACTTGTTCAGAAGTCATATCAA
>NW_007408447.1:0-1712 GCF_000475195.1 Diaphorina citri
AGTTTTTCTAAAACTTAATACCTAATCAAAATTTACGTATATAATAATCAGTTAACCATATAACTCTCCTATCTACAGGGTCCTCAGAATGGAACCAGTTACCTGATGAGTTTGTCAAGCCCCAAATTACAAACCAGCTCAAGAACCACCTGAATCAACTTGTGAGCCAAAAAATTCAATATGGGCAAATAGTCAAGTACAGAGGGAAGGAGATTCAATGATGGCTGCCAAATGTGTCAGAAACTCCCAAGTAAGTACCTATAATAGTTCCCTCATGTAAGTATTTCAGTTTTATAGGTTTCTAAGGTAATTTCCTTAACTATCATCCATTTGACATAGTCATTTTATTCATTACTTTATCATGGGTAAGTAATTTATTGTAAACTAAGTACCTAACTTTATGAAGTTCCATATCAACATTGAGAGAGGGATGGTAACTTTATCTACTTCACTTACTTTGTTGGGTAAGTTGGGACGCACTCACCATGGGCAAGTAGTTATGCAATGTGCTACAAACAGTATTTTAACCAATGGTAAAATGTGTCTAACCCTTTCTTTAAGTTTGGTCCCTCTCTCAGGTTCAGTACCTAAGTAGTTTCTAATTTAACTATTTCTTCACAAATTGTGTCAGTTTAAACAATTGTTCTCGAGTGATCAGTTCTTTGTACAGGTCAGAGCGGTGTTGGTATTCCTCTAAAGGTGTTCTTGGAATGTAGGGGTACTCTGCAGAGTATTTCAAACTTTCTGGATGAGCTGGTGACAGGGATTGGTCCAGGTTTTCTTCTAGGTTTGAAGGAATTTCTGTATTGTTGGAGGCAAGTTGTGGTTCCATTTCCATGTGTTTTTCTGGTGATTTGGAACTTTGTTCACGCATTTCTGCTTCGTTTAGTTTCTCCAAATGATCACTGGATTGTCCTCTTGAATCTTGGTCGTATGTTTTGCTGGAAGGGTTTTTGTTTGCTTCATTTTCTTCTGTAAGTCCTCCAGTTCTTCCAGTGGACTTACAATCTGTGATGGAGTTGATAGAGGTTTGAAATTCTTTATTGTGTCCACCCCATGCAGCTATTGCTGGTATTTTCATCATTTTGGTCTCCTCTGACACATCCTTTGCCATTTTCTTGTACAAATCTTTTTTCCACTCTTGAACGATTTCTTCCTTGACTTTCTGAAAAGGATCTTCAGTTGGGTATATGAGACAGTCGTCTTCATCGTCTGTATCCTGGACGGCATAATCACTGATGTCCTGAGTTAAATCTTCATTTTGTTCTCTTGGATGTGGTTCAGATTTGGCACTATCGTTTCGTGTTTGTCCGTATAGTTGTCTCCACTCAGAAAAGGTTTGATTCTGGGGAATCATATTAGCGTCCTTCATGATTTTGAAGGTCGCTGCTAGATTATCTTTGCTCTCGTTTTCATCCAGCAATTGGCATTGAGGAGAAATTGATTTTTCTGATGGTTTAGTAAATTCGGCTTTGTTAGAAATTTCTAATGGAGTGAACTCGGCTCTGGGAATATTTTCTTGAAACCTTATTTGATTTTCCTTGCCCACGCCAGTTCTGAAAGGAATAGGCAAATTTAGTTTTTTCAAGTTCTCTTTATTAGAGACTTTGGTTTTCTTCGACTTGAAACTTCGTCGAAAGAGGGACTCGAACTTTTGTCTTTGTTTCTTCACGATGTCCGTGATTTTAATGGACGGTTTTCTTGGGAAATAG
>NW_007408447.1:7258-14659 GCF_000475195.1 Diaphorina citri
AAAGTAATAGATAGGCAAATCTTACAGATCTACACTAACAGATTACGAATGTGATAAAAAAGTTAAAAAAAACAGATAAAAAAAAAAAAATGTTTTTCAATGGAGCAGTTGCAATGGGTAAAAATTATAAATAAATTGGTCGATTCCTAAATCCTATGAACAGTCTGGGATAAAATCCAAATCTGAGGTAAAACTCCGAAAAAAAAAATAACCACTGTAAAAGGTCGAAAATTCAAATTTTATTTGTCCGTTCGCTAATGAGAAAGTCAAATATGTGTGACGTCAGACTTTACGGCAGTTTTTTCGTCCGTTAGGTAAGGCGCCACCATGCAGAGTCGCTAGCGGAGGAGCACGGACGCAGAAAGAACAAGCGCAGAGAACGGTACGCGCACAAACACAGTAATGCGTTGCCTGCGAGGGAGCTTTGCTTGGGACATTTGATGTGGAGTCATCGCCTACGGGAGCGTATGCCCGTGACGTCAAGTTCACTTTTTTAATCGAATTATCTCGGGAGTCGGATCTAGGAAGTCGTAGAAGGAAAAAAAAAAATCCGTGGTCCTCATATTCATAGAATCTATTAACTTTGAACAACACCCAAGTTACCCAAGTAAAGCGGCAACATGTACTACTATATGACTCTTTTTACTGATAGCAGCATAAAAAGCAAAGAGAGTCAAATTTCCATGAGATAATCGTGTGATTTTATATAAGCCTAAAGAATATGAAAAGCCTAGATGAAATATCCAGTGAAGAACATAGTCACGGTAGAAAAAAATAACCTAACAAAAAGATAAAAAAATGCGAGAAAGAAAAAGGACAGTCTGATTCAGAATCTTGATGGTCCTGACGTCTATGACAATATAAGCACTAGTACACGGATTCGATTCCGCCCGGAGATAACTTTATCACTAAAACAAATTAATAGGTTCTCTGCTGAGGAACGGCTGCGCTTCTCTCTCGTCCTGCGCTTGTCCTTCGAGTGTCGATTCGGGGACAGTAAGACTTTCGCTGACAGAACAGTAGTTTAGTTATCTTTGACAGTTACTTTTACCATTTATCAAACCACTTGAAAAAGTAAAAAACAAAGTCCACTTTTTGCTTCACATCTGAAAGCTTGAGCTTTGTCCAGTCTTTCGCAAACTCTTGAAGAGGAAAGTTCGGAAATTTTTCCCAAAGTTTCAAAACGGAAATATATACATTACAAACCGATAGAGCGCAGCACCAGTTACCATTTGATAAACGATTTATTACTTATTAAGGCGCACTAGGCTGCCTTCATCAGTCGCGTCGTAAGACCCACACAACCTTATCTATCCTATTTTCAATTTGATCATAGATAGTGCGAATGAGCGAAGATAGTGCGATTCCTCAAAAATTTCATATATTTTGGAAAGATATCTCAATATTCTGTCTGCATTTTGCTGCAGAATCAGCTATTTGGACACCTATTTCAATCAATTGAAAGACAGTAGTAAAGTTGAAGCCTGTTCTTTAGTTCATTACTGAAGTGACTTCATGCAATCCAAACGCGGATTCAACCAAAAGTGAGGATGGTCACTAAATGGAGTACCATCAAGCAACAAGTGGTAAGTTCTCAGTAAAACACCAACTGAAATTCAAAGTTTAGCTATTTACCTAAATGGAATGCATCAGTTTCCCAACAGATCACTCAAGGAGCATTCAAGTTAGCATATGTAAGGTATGTTCTGGTTGGTGACCCATTTTGGGACAACATGTGCTGGTGGCTATTTCAAGGAGAAGTCTTGGCATCATTGCCAGCCTAGTTAGCTTAGTTGGTAGTGCGTCTGCCTTGTAAGTGCTAGGCCGTGGGTTCGATTCCCGCCCGGGGCGGATTTTATCCTGATGGGATAATGTTTGTTCTCAGAATGGCTGGCTTTCTCCTATCCTGTCTTCCTTCTCTCTTTGATTTTGGGACAATAAGACCATAGCAGATACAGTTCCCTCTGTCAAACCTCTTTAAAAAAATGTCTTGGCATCATAAGACAGGAGGGGCTGGTTTGCATTCCATATTTTGCAATTTGATAAATATGTATGGCAAAGTAATACAAAAAAAACTACCTAGTGGCTGGGGATGTCCAAATTTTGTGAAATGCCAAGTTCACAAGTTGTTTTCAGGAATTTGTAGAAGCTTAACCCATCCTTTGGGGCTGTCCAGCCCCTACACCTAAGCCTCAGTTTGGGCTTTTTGTGTGTGGGACATGTTTTCAGGAATACCTACATGCCTTGTTGAATTCCCAGCAGAATATTCAAGGTGGCAGAAAAGCCTTTAGCAGTAAAAGGGCTGCCCCATTCATACATAAAGTAAATTAGTTAAATAAGAATAGTAGTTAGTTCAGGTGATTAATAAAGTGGTAAATTTATTTTTATTTTATTTTATTATTTTTTTCCAGGCAAAAATAAAAGATATATATCTAGGAAGTATTTACAGATTAAGTAAGTTTTTCTAAAACTTAATACCAAATCAAAATTTACGTATGTAATAATCAGTTAATCATATAACTCTCCTATCTACAGAGTCCTCGGAATGGAACCAGTTACCTTATGAGTTTGTCAAGCCCCAAATTACAAACCAGCTCAAGAACCTCCTGAATCAACTTATGAGACAAAAAATTCAATATGGGCAAATAGTCAAGTACAGAGGGAAGGAGATTCAATGATGACTGCCAAATGTGTCAGAAACTCCCAAGTAAGTACCTATAATAGTTCCCTCATGTAATTATTTCAGTTTTATAGGTTTCTAAGCTAATTTCCTTACCTATCATCCATTTGACATAGTAATTTTATTCATTACTTTATCATGGGTAAGTAATTTATTGTAAACTAAGTAGGTACCTAACTTTGTGAAGCTCCATATCAACATTGAGAGAGGGATGGTAATGGTAACTTTATCTACCTACTTCATTACTTTGTTGGGTAAGTTGGGACGCACTCACCATGGGCAAGTAGTTATGCAATGTGCTACAAACAGTATTATAACTAATGGTAAAATGTGTCTAACCCTTTCTTTAAGTTTGGTCCCTCTCTCAGGTTCAGTAAGTAGTTTCTAATTTAACTATTTCTTCACAAATTGTGTCAGTTTAAACAATTGTTCTCGAGTGATCAGTTCTTTGTACAGGTCAGAGCGGTGTTGGTATTCCTCTAAAGGTGTTTTTGGAATGTAGGGGTACTCTGCAGAGTATTTCAAACTTTCTGGATGAGCTGGTGACAGGGATTGGTCCAGGTTTTCTTCTAGGTTTGAAGGAATTTCTGTATTGTTGGAGGCAAGTTGTGGTTCCATTTCCATGTGTTTTTCTGGTGATTTGGAACTTTGTTCACGCATTTCTGCTTCGTTTAGTTTCTCCAAATGATCACTGGATTGTCCTCTTGAATCTTGGTCGTATGTTTTGCTGGAAGGGTTTTTGTTTGCTTCATTTTCTTCTGTAAGTCCTCCAGTTCTTCCAGTGGACTTACAATCTGTGATGGAGTTGATAGAGGTTTGAAATTCTTTATTGTGTCCACCCCATGCAGCTATTGCTGGTATTTTCATCATTTTGGTCTCCTCTGACACATCCTTTGCCATTTTCTTGTACAAATCTTTTTTCCACTCTTGAACGATTTCTTCCTTGACTTTCTGAAAAGGATCTTCAGTTGGGTATATGAGACAGTCGTCTTCATCGTCTGTATCCTGGACGGCATAATCACTGATGTCCTGAGTTAAATCTTCATTTTGTTCTCTTGGATGTGGTTCAGATTTGGCACTATCGTTTCGTGTTTGTCCGTATAGTTGTCTCCACTCAGAAAAGGTTTGATTCTGGGGAATCATATTAGCGTCCTTCATGATTTTGAAGGTCGCTGCTAGATTATCTTTGCTCTCGTTTTCATCCAGCAATTGGCATTGAGGAGAAATTGATTTTTCTGATGGTTTAGTAAATTCGGCTTTGTTAGAAATTTCTAATGGAGTGAACTCGGCTCTGGGAATATTTTCTTGAAACCTTATTTGATTTTCCTTGCCCACGCCAGTTCTGAAAGGAATAGGCAAATTTAGTTTTTTCAAGTTCTCTTTATTAGAGACTTTGGTTTTCTTCGACTTGAAACTTCGTCGAAAGAGGGACTCGAACTTTTGTCTTTGTTTCTTCACGATGTCCGTGATTTTAATGGACGGTTTTCTTGGGAAATAGGTATCGTCAGAGTCTGTATCTTTACACGTTGGTCAGTGGTAATGATTCAGGCTTCTTGGGCTTAAGGCTCATTTGTGCGGATTTCAAGGAAGATACTATCCACATCGGAGTTGGCAACTTCTGTGTTTTCAATCTATTTTCAGTAACATTTTTTCGGTTTGAAACAAAAATTCCATTCTTCCTTCATTGGGATTACATTTGTCCTTCCCATAGAAAGAAACAAATAATTTTTTTCACTTTCGAATTCTTCCTTTGCTTGGTGACGAAGTTTTCCGACTTTTCCAGATTGTTCGGACTTTTTCGTTTTTTCCAAAGCTGTTTGACTTTCACATGCGGACGGCTCAGAGTCTTTTGAATTTCTTTGCTTTCGTTGAACTTTTTGTCCCAGTAGTTTTTCCATTTCAGAACAAAATTCGGGGGGGCAATCAAAATCATTCGTTCTTTAGATCCGAGGCCAAGCGGTTTCCATGTTTTCGTATCACTAAACTTTTCGTTCAACTTTCAAAATCAGGTGAAACAAGACTCGCGGATTTTTCCTGTAGTTTGTGTATTTTCGGACGATATGTTCAGTAAATTCAAGTTCATAATTATTTTCGTCTTCACAAATCTCATTCTCTTTTCTCGTAGAATCTTCGACGGTTTCTGTAGGATCTATCATTTTCTCGGTTTGCTCAGTACCTTTGGTCTCAACAATGTCTCTTCAAGTATCACCTCGATAATCTTTTCATTATTTATGCCTACGGGGGATTTATTTTCATTTTCAATAAGCTTCCAATATCGTAATTGGAAATGTGAATACTCGGATTGGATTTGGCAATTCTTGTTTAAATCTAGTTCTTCTTTTGTAACACTTGTTCAGAGTCACTTCCATAAGCTATTGCTATGCGTGTGTGTTAAATGTATAGGTTTTCGTCCGTTTGTGTTATAGAAATGTGTATAATCTTCCTGGAGTCTCATCAATAGTTCCCAAGGAACTGTTTAGAAAGCGAGCCAAAAGGCTAGGACTTCTCTTTATTTGATGGCAGTATAGTCTCCCGAGTTCAGGACTTTTGCTTTTTACAATACTCTCTGAAAGTCGTTACGTGATAGATCATTGGCATGTTTGCTGCAAGATTTGAATCGCTTGCTTCATCCGAAATGCCCCATACGATTTCCTTTCGCCGGCCCCATCAGTAAGATATCTGTGGGTTGTTTTAATTCGGCGATGTCGAAATCTGAAATGTCTATCGGCTCGGAGCTTTCATCGGTGATATTTGGGAGAAAAAGGTATTTCAGTGATTTTCTGGAGTAGGAATTCTGAATTCTTCATTTGATGCGTTAGTGTAGTTGGGGCTAGGACTTCTCTGGTAGCGGTCTTTCACCTAAATATATTAGTCGGGCTTTGCCAATTGAAGTTAGAGATGGACCTGTTTGCTGACATTAAAACAAACCCACAGTTACTCGCTTCATCCGTCACACTGTTTATAGATTTGTTCGTAATTGAAAAGTTTCAGCTCTGAGGATCGTTCTAGAAGTCCTTGATTCGCTTTCCTGCGTCGAAATAAAGTCCAGTTTTCCAGACAGGCCCTCCTCGTCTAGGCTCGGAGCCTGTATGATGGAATCGTAATCGACTGCTTTCATTGCGCTACTCGTTGGTTAGTTATCTCGCAGATAGGTTCTCTTCGGTTGCATGTTTCGGACTGATGGATGTCTCAATTAGGAATTCTATAGGTCCCAGAGCATTTCCTTGAATATTCTATAAGCGCCTAAGAGCGAATTTCATCGTAGATAAGCCGATTATCTGTTCTGCCATAGTGACTTCGGATTCGAATCGGACAACTCTGCCTATGTCTTGTTGATGCGAAGGGAACGCGATTTAATGTTTCAAAGTCGAAATCAATGTTGCTTTTGATTCCATATCTGAAACGACTCTTCATTTGATGCCCTAAGATAGGAAAGTGATTTCTCTGCATTTTGTGTTTCGAAAATTGAATTCGGTTCGTTTATTGTTGGTCTGAACTTCTCACTTGTAATTCAGTAAGATCAACAAGGTGTGTTCAATATGTGTTATCTTCATACGGGGGATTGACTTTCTAGAGAAGTTACTTGAAAGGTTTACTAGAATTGTTACGCCTTCATTTACAATAGAACTGAGCCGGTTTCTATATCTGGTCTCTGAATCAGCATTGATATTGTTCTTTTCTTCATTTGACGGTTCTCACATTCTATCGTGCTTCTTTTCAATCCAAAGGTGACTCTAGTATTCGAGAATTTGTCACCACCCTGTATCTCCCGTGTATTGCATAATAGAATTCAGTGCAGTTTTTACTATTTAATTTCATATGGCCAACGTTTTGCCTTGAGACACAATCCCACAGTGTCATCTCGCTTTTTACTTCGGTTTTGTATGGCTTCACTCAGTCGAATGCTAATTTACATAGGTTTCTGTTAACCTATTTTGTTCATTGACATTTTGGTCTCGTGGGGAAGTGTGGTCTGTGATATCATTGACGAAACACATTGACCAACAGTTTACTGAGCAAATCCGATGATCAGATCTGAAATATCCATGACGTTAGTAAACTACGTCGAAACATTTTCTACCGAGGTAACAATGGAGCAATATAGATCCAGTGACTGATGACGTAGACACTCATTATGTGCTAACTGGAGAGTATCACTCAAAAAGAGCTATCTGGTCGAAAATTAACAGCAATACTCAGAAAATTCGAGTACTTCATCTTTGTTCACCTGATTTCGTAGAAAAAATAAGGTTTGATTACTAGAACCAGGCTTTATGTCCTCTCAACGAGAACATGAATCCGCTATGGCCTCGGAATCTAAATGAACGAAGAATTTGATTGCCCCACCGATTGTTCTGAAATGGAAAAACTAACTGGCGTACAAAAAGTATCAACGAAAGGCAAAGAACTTCAAACAGACTCTGGAGCGCCGTCCGCCGCATGCTCGAAAGTCAAACACAGCTTGAAAAAAGCGGAAAAAGTCCGGAACGAATTCTGCGCAGAAAGTCGAAAACTTCAGTCACCAAGCAAAGAAGACGTTTTCGAGAAGTGAAGAAATATCGTGTTCTATTGGAGACAAAAGTATCCTCCATGACGTAGGAAACAGATGGAAAGCAAACCGAAAAAATGTAACTGAAAATAGAATTGAAACACAAGAAGATTTGCACAATCCGATGGTGATATATACTTCCTTGGAAAATCTCAGCTACCAATGATGAGCC
>NW_007408447.1:17091-21237 GCF_000475195.1 Diaphorina citri
TACGGTTCTGAGAGGACTTATCGTGTGGTGTACGAAAGGGATTTTACAGTGGGGTTGTCCTTGGGTTTGTATGGATGTATACGAAGTGAACTTTTCTTTGACTACGTAAGTAATCCCACTTTATCGATTGAAAGTTAAGTCAAACACAAAATGACTTTGAATGGTGCAACAACAACTTTCCATGAGGTAATCACTGGTAGGAGGGTGAGAAACAATTAGGCGAAAAAAACGTGGTTAGTGAAGGCGTGTATTTGATTTCTTGCGACGTTGAATGATGGACGAAAAACTAATTTTATACAAGGTTTTATACTAAGACGTCGTTTTAGTCTGTTTTTATTTTTATAAGAAGGTTTCGAACTTAAAAAATTTAGCGTGATAAAAGTTTTTATTTTGAAGTTGTTTAAGATTCTTTTTTTTTTTTTACGGGCGGATTGCGGCAAAGCGAATGTGGCTGGGTGAGTCTCGCGCGGATATCGAAATCAGTTTCTGGAGGGCATTACCGGCGACGGCGGGATGCCCGAACAAAGAACTTTGAAAACTTTTTAAATGGCCCTTAAAGGAGAAGTTCCTCAAAGCTTTCTGACCTGTTTCGAGTTCGGAAAGTGCTTACCACTCGGTTTTTCACCGGAAACAAAAAATGAAAAAGTTGCAACTTTTACCATTTTTCTTGACTAGGTTCTATTGCTTGATTGATGGTTCAGATGAAGGGGTTAGCTTGGTGTTTTCTCCTGTCCTGCTCTCTTTGGTGGCAGCAGGTCTGTTGGAAATAAAAAATTCTTTTATGGGGCAGCCCTTAGCTTGCGTGATCTCGATATTGGTTCTGGGTTCGGTTGGTCCGACCAAAAAAAAAGAAAGGAGAGAGAATGGGCATTTAATAGTGCTTTAAAAACGATGAAAATTTGCTTTAGTGTATGGCGTACGACCTGTAACTGGAGAACCGACATGTCTTTTTTTTTTCTTTTTTAGTGTAGTCAACGCGGATGACCCACAAAGGTTATATCT
Source organism: Diaphorina citri (assembly GCF_000475195.1). NCBI lineage: Eukaryota > Metazoa > Arthropoda > Insecta > Hemiptera > Psyllidae > Diaphorina > Diaphorina citri. Next base: position 18,094 of record NW_007408447.1, read on the forward strand.
CGTTCTTTTACTCGGTTTGCCTTAAAAGAAAAAAGAGGGATGCTGAAGAATTTAGGGCCTCCTTTTAGCTAATTTTTTACGCCATTTAGCACTTGACTGAGGCAGTATGCGAGGGCATCGTATGAGTGTATTTACAGGGTTGGTTTCGGGGCAGGAGGGTCGCGTTGCGTAATTTTACACAAAACCACGCATGCAAAACGCAATTACACATAAACACGCGCATCAAGCAAAGACGAGGCACGAGGAGGCGATCCGTGAATGTACCCGCGATGGATTGCTGCTTTTTTTGACGCATTTAGACTGCAGTGTGTATAAGTAGTTTGAGAGAGTAATCTTGCCCTTTTTATTTTAACTTAAAAAGCTGGGAAATGTCACCAATAAATTGAAGGATATAAAAAAAAAAGAAGCCTCAACTGGAGTTCTAAACTAAAAGGGTGACAATGTATCTTATACCTTTTACTGGTAGAATAATATTGTACAAATGGGGTAACGTTGGCCGAGAAAAAAAAAAAAAAAATAGAACAAAAATTTAGAAAAAATATTAGGCATTAAGGGCATTTACGTCACCATGAGACTCTGAAACGATAGACAATGAACAGTCCGTTTTCTATAGGATCCTGATATCTCAGAGATTAGGGTGTTGGTCAGTTTTATCATTAAACTCAAGTCTTAGTGGCATGGATGTTTTTTAAAATCCAACATATTGTTATTTTCACGAAAGGATGATTGCCAGCCTAGTTAGCTTAGTTGGTAGTGCGTCTGCCTTGTAAGTGCTAGGCCGTGGGTTCGATTCCCGCCCGGGGCGGATTTTATCCTGATGGGATAATGTTTGTTCTCAGAATGGCTGGCTTTCTCCTATCCTGTCTTCCTTCTCTCTTTGATTTTGGGACAATAAGACCATAGCAGATACAGTTCCCTCTGTCAAACCTCTTTAAAAAAATGTCTTGGCATCATAAGACAGGAGGGGCTGGTTTGCATTCCATATTTTGCAATTTGATAAATATGTATGGCAAAGTAATACAAAAAAAACTACCTAGTGGCTGGGGATGTCCAAATTTTGTGAAATGCCAAGTTCACAAGTTGTTTTCAGGAATTTGTAGAAGCTTAACCCATCCTTTGGGGCTGTCCAGCCCCTACACCTAAGCCTCAGTTTGGGCTTTTTGTGTGTGGGACATGTTTTCAGGAATACCTACATGCCTTGTTGAATTCCCAGCAGAATATTCAAGGTGGCAGAAAAGCCTTTAGCAGTAAAAGGGCTGCCCCATTCATACATAAAGTAAATTAGTTAAATAAGAATAGTAGTTAGTTCAGGTGATTAATAAAGTGGTAAATTTATTTTTATTTTATTTTATTATTTTTTTCCAGGCAAAAATAAAAGATATATATCTAGGAAGTATTTACAGATTAAGTAAGTTTTTCTAAAACTTAATACCAAATCAAAATTTACGTATGTAATAATCAGTTAATCATATAACTCTCCTATCTACAGAGTCCTCGGAATGGAACCAGTTACCTTATGAGTTTGTCAAGCCCCAAATTACAAACCAGCTCAAGAACCTCCTGAATCAACTTATGAGACAAAAAATTCAATATGGGCAAATAGTCAAGTACAGAGGGAAGGAGATTCAATGATGACTGCCAAATGTGTCAGAAACTCCCAAGTAAGTACCTATAATAGTTCCCTCATGTAATTATTTCAGTTTTATAGGTTTCTAAGCTAATTTCCTTACCTATCATCCATTTGACATAGTAATTTTATTCATTACTTTATCATGGGTAAGTAATTTATTGTAAACTAAGTAGGTACCTAACTTTGTGAAGCTCCATATCAACATTGAGAGAGGGATGGTAATGGTAACTTTATCTACCTACTTCATTACTTTGTTGGGTAAGTTGGGACGCACTCACCATGGGCAAGTAGTTATGCAATGTGCTACAAACAGTATTATAACTAATGGTAAAATGTGTCTAACCCTTTCTTTAAGTTTGGTCCCTCTCTCAGGTTCAGTAAGTAGTTTCTAATTTAACTATTTCTTCACAAATTGTGTCAGTTTAAACAATTGTTCTCGAGTGATCAGTTCTTTGTACAGGTCAGAGCGGTGTTGGTATTCCTCTAAAGGTGTTTTTGGAATGTAGGGGTACTCTGCAGAGTATTTCAAACTTTCTGGATGAGCTGGTGACAGGGATTGGTCCAGGTTTTCTTCTAGGTTTGAAGGAATTTCTGTATTGTTGGAGGCAAGTTGTGGTTCCATTTCCATGTGTTTTTCTGGTGATTTGGAACTTTGTTCACGCATTTCTGCTTCGTTTAGTTTCTCCAAATGATCACTGGATTGTCCTCTTGAATCTTGGTCGTATGTTTTGCTGGAAGGGTTTTTGTTTGCTTCATTTTCTTCTGTAAGTCCTCCAGTTCTTCCAGTGGACTTACAATCTGTGATGGAGTTGATAGAGGTTTGAAATTCTTTATTGTGTCCACCCCATGCAGCTATTGCTGGTATTTTCATCATTTTGGTCTCCTCTGACACATCCTTTGCCATTTTCTTGTACAAATCTTTTTTCCACTCTTGAACGATTTCTTCCTTGACCTTCTGAAAAGGATCTTCAGTTGGGTATATTAGACAGTCGTCTTCATCGTCTGTATCCTGGATGGCATAATCACTGATGTCCTGAGTTAAATCTTCATTTTGTTCTCTTGGATGTGGTTCAGATTTGGCACTATCGTTTCGTGTTTGTCCGTATAGTTGTCTCCACTCAGAAAAGGTTTGATTCTGGGGAATCATATTAGCGTCCTTCATGATTTTGAAGGTCGCTGCTAGATTATCTTTGCTCTCGTTTTCATCCAGCAATTGGCATTGAGGAGAAATTGATTTTTCTAATGGTTTAGTAAATTCGGATTTGTTGGAAATTTCTAATGGAGTGAACTCGGCTCTGGGAATATTTTCTTGAAACCTTATTTCATTTTCCTTGCCCACGCCAGTTCTGAAAGGAATAGGCAAATTTAGTTTTTTCAAGTTCTCTTTATTAGAGCCTTTGGTTTTCTTCGACTTGAAACTTCGTCGAAAGAGGGATTCGAACTTTTGTCTTTGTTTCTTCACGATGTCCGTGATTTTAATGGACGGTTTTCTTGGGAAATAGCTATCGTCAGAG
>NW_007408448.1:0-666 GCF_000475195.1 Diaphorina citri
TACGGATAAAAAATCTGGCTTTTTCACCAAAAAGTTTTTTTTTTATTTATTGTTATCTAATATTTATTGGATTTAGGTTTTGGACCATGGAGTCTCTACAATTCCATTTTGTAAAAGTAAGTGTGGCAGATTTTCTAAGAATTCTACAAGATCTATGAGTTCGCGCCTGACTTTCAGAATAAGGATGAGAATGGAGACAATGTTTCTAAAGTGTAAAGACAAGGGAGAAAAAAAGGAGATGAGGATCTATTAGGAAAGTATAAGAGGAAAAGAGAGAGGGGGGAACAAAGAGAGATAGGGAGACGGGTGTCAAAGTTAAAATATCAATCTATCATTATGAAATATCTATCGTCCCTTGAAGCACAATGGCCTGTTCCATCCTCGGGTTAGTTATATTTTCTGATTTGGATTTGCCTTTCAAATTCCGAACACAAGAAAAATAAAAAAATCTTTGAATGCACTCCAAGGAGCAGAGCGCCCCTTGTGTACAGATTCCTAAAATTTCTTGATACCTATGGAGATATAAAGCAGCTTAAAGGAAAAACAGGATTTGTCACAATATTGTGAGATTGTGACACGAGAAATAATAGCACCCAAAGATCATGATAAATTATGGGGATGTGATATGGTTGGCATAGTATTGTAGTGGTTATTGCGGGACATTTC
>NW_007408449.1:0-666 GCF_000475195.1 Diaphorina citri
GGAGACAGAACGACAGCGTAAGTATCCACTATCCTTGACTAGTACTTCCATACACAAAAAGGCCACTCCAAGGCTTAGGTGTAGGGGGCAACTGCTTAAAAGGATGGGTTAAGCTTATACGAATCTACGAATCCTTGACTACTAAAGATGTATCTAAGTATGTATATCCATAACTAATTAATGTACCAGTACTAGGAAATAAATCCGAATTTTAAGGGAGCAGAGCAGGCTCAAGTTTGCTCCCCATTAGGAGCTGACTACTAAAGATGTACCTAAGTATGTACATCCATAACTAATTAATGTACCAGTACTAGGAAATAAATCCGAATTTTAAGGGAGCAGAGCAGGCTCAAGTTTGCTCCCCAGTAGGAGAGGATAGTGTCCGAATAAGAGACGCCGAAAACCTTGAAATATCTGATCTTTTTTCCCCCCTCTTCAGATTTTCGCTTATAACAATAAGTTTGGTGGAACATTACTGTGTATACCTAACACCTGATCTCCGACTTTTTTTCATCACAAAAAATCCAATTCTTTTGCAAGGAAAACTCGACGCTTAGACCATTAGTTTGGTGGAACACAGGGAACACTACTGGGTACGAAACCTGATCCGAGACTTTTCCAACACAAACAATCCAACTCTTTTGCAGGAAAACTCGAAATGTGTCG
>NW_007408450.1:0-666 GCF_000475195.1 Diaphorina citri
GTGGCGGGAAGGTCAAGTCTATTCTGGCAATGCCCATCCGGAATAAACTCTACAAAGTTACCGGTAAGTGGAAGGGCTCTAGTCCAGAAAATGAACCCATCCTTTAGGGCTGTTTACCCTTACCCCTAAACCTTGGAGTGGGCTTTTTGTGTATGAAACCGCGGATTTGGTTGAAATGTCTGACCGAATTTTCCTGTTTCCGAATAAGCATGTAGTAAAATGATTCCATTGGTAGAGCTTTCCTCAGAAGAATAAGGCACCTTCAAGAAATCCAGCAAAATTATGCTTTATGCCATGACTGTAATAATAATTTATTATTGCAATGCCTAATTGGTTGTGGATTGCTCTGATTTAATCATGCGAATATTACTTGAGGTTTCATTTTAGCCGTTTGGGTGAATCTGATTGCAGGGGTGGCCACAATAATCAACAAAAATTCCGGACTTCCCTTCGACGAATTTGATCAGGAGCTGTTCGAGGTAAGTTCGTATGAAACACCCTGTTATTGAATAAAAAAATTGCCTGTACCCAATTTGCCTGTCTGTTTGTGTCCGATAACTTTTGAAGGATTTGTCGGCAAATCTGATACCACATGAAATAACGTTGCTTGTTATTAGTTCTTTTTTTTTATCATTATTTTATTATTTATTTATTATTATTATTATT
>NW_007408451.1:0-666 GCF_000475195.1 Diaphorina citri
CAAAACTGAAAAATATTTGGCATTTGCCAAGTTGCTAGCTATTTGTTCAAAAGTGGGAATCGAAGAATTACTTGTCACGATAAATTGGTTTAAATATCTTGGGTCTAGACAAATTCTTAATTTATTATTAGGTTTCTTAACAACCACAATTGAATTCACCCACTCTGGTTCTGGAACCCGGTCACTCGATTGAGCTTCCAGCACACTAGAAAATAGGAAGTGTTGTTGCATTTCTCGCTCATCTGATGAGGGACATACTACGGGATGGGCATGCTACGACACAGACCTGTCCAGGTTCCTGTTGGAGGTCCATGAGAAGGGTGTCTTAGTGTCACCTCTAAGATCCAATTCTAATTTCAATTGGTCCTTCAAAGCAAATGGAATTTTCCTTTGACCATCTATACGTGGAATAGCATTATCTGACAACTTGATATGGTATTCGGGACCTACAGTGCCAACCTGACTTGAAAAAACATCTGAATATTCTACAATAAGATCACTGTACTTGTTGCCGATACTGGCAATACGAGCAATCAAATTCAAATCAGTACATGTTTTCAATCCTAGAAGAGGATTACAATCCGTATGCTGGCAATACGAGCAATTAAATTCAAATCAGTACATGTTTTCAATCCTAGAAGAGGATTACAATCCGTATTTACAATT
>NW_007408452.1:0-666 GCF_000475195.1 Diaphorina citri
AATATTTTACCATTGTTTAGTGCTCTACGTGGTACGTGATGGCAGGGAATTTTTGGCCGAGGAATCTATGCAGGATCAATACCATCCTGATTTGACTACACAGAGTGTAACTGTGAAGGATTTAACCAATTTGAAGTTGAAGAACTTAAAACGATGTCTCCGAAGTCAAGAATAACCAAATGCTGTGACTTGAACGTTTCAATTGTTTGCAAAAATATTGAAGCTTAAGATTAAATTTACATAATACATATACATACCTATTTACCTGTGCGTACGTACAATTTTTTCAACAACTGACTGACGAGCATTTGGGTACTTTTGCCTTAGGTACCATTTAATAGATTCAGAATTAATTCTGCTGTTGAAGGTCCATCGAACTCTACAACTAGCAGCAAAAATTGGTACGAGTATATGGGCTTTTTTCTCCGCTTAGAGTACGTAACGCAACTGCTACGATCTAGGAGTACGATTTTCTTCTCCTTCGCGATTCACTGTGTATTTCATTTGAACCATTCTACCCGGGAATCTAATGGCATAGTATGCCCTATACTCTGTAGTATGCTCTACGAACATGCTCTAATGTACAGCCCACTTCAACTGGGAAGTCCGATGACCTTTGTCAAAAAATCGTCAAAAAATAGCTCGTTGATTAACAAGTAAGCATGT
>NW_007408453.1:0-666 GCF_000475195.1 Diaphorina citri
TCAATCAGCCCCAACTAGGGGGATTGCTTTGGGCTGACATTTGTTTTGGGCTACAATTTTTTTTACGAGTGGATGCCTTTCGCACTCAAACTTTGCTCCTTCTTTAGCAAGGGAAATTTCAGGCTGGTATTTTTCAAGCTTCGGCGAGGAGAATCAACTGCCAAGCTATTCTTGTCAGCATTAGGTAAACTCATTGTCAAAAGACATGTTTGTATCAAGCCTGCAAAATGCATAGGTAGCGCCTTATTTAGACTGTCAGCTTACAAAAAGATGCCTCCCCTACTAACTTCCCTAGAATTACCTAATGACAGGACCTTCCCTACAAGTAGATTCTGGTGAGTTCGCATAAGGCATAAGGTACTTGGATTGCATCACTCTAATCTCGTATGCACCGCGTATACATAGATCAATACAAGGAATCAGTGAAAGTTATAACGAGGTGAGGTGAGGAGTAGTTGTTGATGTATGTTACAATAGGATGTATGTAGGTATACCTACTTACTTCATGGAATAGGTATGAGTACCTCTATTATACCTTGTGGGTACTTCCTTATTTGGAACTTGTGTAAAAGATGAAGGATTCATGGGAATTGAGTGTGACTTGTTTCTGGGAAATGTTCAATTAGGTACCCTTATGTACTTATAAGTTATAGAAATGGGTGCTTA
>NW_007408454.1:0-666 GCF_000475195.1 Diaphorina citri
TTATGATTCGAAAGCGGACTAATGAAGTAGAGGAGATGGTGGAGGTTCAAAGAAAGCGTTAATAAGGAAAGCCTTGGGAAGGACTATAAGAGGATTTCTTTTGCTGACGACGGATTTCCTTATTGATTCTCCTTATCTACTATTTGTGTTGCTCATTTAGGGGTTAGGAAATTTCTGATTGAAAATGTCACTCGCACTCTCTACTACCTATGAAGAGCAAGAATTGAAAATGTTCTGTCAAAATATAGGAGCTCTTAACTCTAATGAATTCTTACGGATCGATCCCTATTTGTGTTGCTCATTTAGGGGTTAGGAAATTTCTGATTGAAAATGTCACTCGCACACTCTACTACCTATGAAGAGCAAGAATTGAAAATGTTCTGTCAAAATATAGGAGCTCTTAACTCTAATGAATTCTTACGGATCGATCCTATATACCTACGTTTAAATTCGTACTTTAAAACTGAAGAGGATCGATAAATTTCTTTCCATGAATATTACGACTCCTCAGAGAAAAACAAATTTAATAGAATAGAATAAAAAAATTGAATTATTTACTCCGCTTTGGATCATTTTAGTTCAATATCCTCATAGACTTTGTGGTTGAGAAAGTTAGACAGAAAGGTAATAAAAAGTAAAAAGATGAGCCAATTAAAATCTATCTAC
>NW_007408455.1:0-666 GCF_000475195.1 Diaphorina citri
GAGGCATTTGAGGGAGGCATTTTTTGTAGTTGACAGTATTCAATTACTTTCAACTCTTTCCTCTCGTTCTCCTTTTTTCTCTCCCTTTTTTTTTAGACAAGACGAAATTATATTTTCTTCCTCTCTATCTTGTGTCAAAGCCTCCCTGTCGACATGAAAAATGAAAGAAAAAAGGAACAGAGAGAGAAGAAAGGAAGGGAAACTAATGGGTAAAAAGGGAAGAGAGAAACGAGAAAAGGAAGAGGAGGTTATGGATAAAGGGAGACATAGAAGGGAAAGTGAGAGGAACTAATGGATAAAGAGGGAAAAGGGAGAAACGAAAAAGAAAAGAGAGAAGGAAGAGGAACTAATGGATGAAGAGAGAAAAAGGAGAAGGGGAAGAGAAAGGAGAAGGGATAAATGAGAGAAAAAGGGAGAAAGGAAAATGAGGGAAAGGGAGGGAGAGTATCAAGTTACAAAGGTACACAACAGAAAAAAAGAGAGAGAAGCTACTTCAGAGTCATTAATTACAATTAACTATCCTCGATTAACCCGTACGGTGCTTGCTTTCTTTCTTTTGTTCTTTTTCTTCCTTTTCTTTTAAAGACAGCGAGAGATTTTTTTTTTTTTTTTAAGAGGTTTGACAGAGGGAACTGTAACTGCTATGGTCTTATCGTCCCGAAATCG
>NW_007408457.1:0-666 GCF_000475195.1 Diaphorina citri
ATTAAATATCATCTTGAGAATGGGGTAACACCCGAAATACGCGTATAGATAAAACTCGCACTTCGTGCTCGACCCCCGCGGGGGCTTCGCGTGTTCGCTACGCGGAGTTGCGTATACGGTCGCGCTGCGCGCTCCCGGAGCTTCGCGGGGTTGTGCATGGGGTCGCGCTGCGCGCTCCCGGGGGCTTCGCGGGGTTGTGCATGGGGTCGCGCTTCGCGCTCCCTCCTTTACGGTCGCGCTGCGCGCTCTCGTTTACGGTCGCGCTGCCGCTCCCGGGCTTCGCGGGGGTATGCGTAGGGTCGCGCTTCGCGCTCCCTTGTTTACGGTCGCGCTGCGCGCTCCCGGGGGCTTCGCGGGGTTGTGCATTGCATGGGGTCGCCCTTTGCGGTCCCTTGTTAACGATGGCGCTGCGCGCTCCCGGGAGCTTCGCGGGGTGAGGATGAGGTCGCGCTTCGCGCTCCCTTGGCTTCGCCCCTGAAATCTAATATCGTCCCTGAGTTTTATAGAAACGTAGGTTACACAAGCGGCTGTGTTAAGGTTAGATATATTAAATTTGTAAAACAAAAAGTCAAGAGTTTTCTATTTAGGTATTAAGTTAAAAAAAAAGCAACATGTACTTCACATAACAGAAAAAAATAAGTTAAGTATCTAATTAAATTAAATAAA
>NW_007408458.1:0-666 GCF_000475195.1 Diaphorina citri
AAGAGGTAAATCTTTAAATGTCTTTTCACTTTATGCAAAGCCAAATCATGGTATATGTAAAAACGAGTGGGAAACTATGATACAGGATTTTACAGGGGACACTTTAATAGCAGGCGATATTAATGGACATCACATTTCATGGGATGCAAATGTAATACGAGAAAATAAGGAAGGAAAAGAACTGTTTGAATTCATAGAAGACAAAGAACTTGTTGTTTTAAATAATGATACACCCACAAGGGTTAAAAGATTACATTGGAGGGACAGTATTATTGATATGACAATTGCAACGCCAAGTTTAAGTGTGAAATGTAATGAATGGAAAGTTATCAGTGATCCTTGTGGAAGCGACCACTTCCCTATCAGTTTTTCCTTTGATGATGAGAGAAATGAGCAAGTGGAACCATATGAAAGTAATAAAAGAAACTTCAAGAAGGCGGATTGGCCAGCTTATAAACAAATAATCATGGAGGAGTGTGAAAATTTTGAAATGGAGGAGGAAGAAGGAGCGGAGGATAGCTACAGAAGATTCAATGATGTTATACAGGGTGCCGCTGAGTCGAGTATACCACGTGTCATAATAAAATTTCACAATAAAACGAAAATCAAGCCGTATTGGTGGGGACCAGAATGTAATCGTGTGATTGCCATTAGAAGATTAGCAAT
>NW_007408459.1:0-666 GCF_000475195.1 Diaphorina citri
CTAGATTGTCTTCTCCCTAAATACAGACCAAACCAATCAACAGAACACCTCACAAACGAAATTTTTGCAAGCTACCTAACCTGCTATCTGCTATCCTGCTAACCTCATAGCCTTATCTAAATTAGAAAGTTTTTAATTTCGTTAAAACGGCGCCTACTTCATCTTTGTTTAATTAGGGCCAATTTCAGGCCTTGTACGGATCACAGAATAGACAAAGCACAGAAGTTTTGGTAATGTGACAGAAAATACGAAACAGACGGCAAAGTAGAAAGTATAAAAATAGACAGTAACAAAATCTTGGGAAAAGGAGAAGAAGAAGGAGAGGGAGGGAAGAGAGAGGAGGAGATGAAAAGGAACAAGAAGAAACAGGGAAAAAGGTCGAGTTGCGAAGTAGGAAAGAATCTATAAAAGGAAGAGTTGAAGAGGAAATAAAAGGCAGAGAAAACATCGAAGAAGGACAAGAGGAAAAGTAGAAGCGGAAGGAGATAAGAAGGAGAGCGATGAAGAGGAGGCAGAAATGAAGAAAAAATAAAATAAAAAGGAACAATAGGAGAAGAAGAAGAAAGAGAAGAAAAGGAAGGAAGAGGAGGGGAAGAAGGAAGAGGGGAAAGAAGGAAAAGAAGACTTTAATACAATTAAAATAGAAAGTAAAAAAAAAAAAAAAAA
>NW_007408462.1:0-666 GCF_000475195.1 Diaphorina citri
GAAACATACTACCAATGATTTATCACAATATTCCAAGGTACAAAGGTCAGTAAGTAGTTCAATATAAAAATTACAATTCATTGAACAAAAATACCTACCCACCTAAATACCAATTTTCCTTAAAACACACAAAAATAAAACTTAAGATACCTAAAAATAAATGCAAAAAAAGACTGATGTCCACCAAGATGATAATTCTATCCAGCAAATATGAATCATGACTGAAAAACTTTCACTAGCCTGATGAATTATCTGATTGCTAAAATAATTCAGTTTAGATTCTACTGAATACTTATCTACCTAAAGCACTAGCCAAATTGCACATCCTCATTATCATACTGATAGCAAAAAGTAGAAAAGATGAAATTTCAAATTAAAGAATATACAACCAAGGAGACAGGCACTTTTTTTTAGTAATGAGATGCCATATGTCCATCTTAGCTCAATTTTTTCTCAGTTAGGATTAATTAAGGTCTGAGTCTGTTGGCTGTAAGTTCATGTTGAAATTAATAATTCCATGAACCTATTGACCTGGGGTTAAAATCCCTTTGTTAACCATTAAACATTTCACTCTAGCATACTAGAGAGCTAGAGACATTGAAGACTGTCTGGCTGGGGGATGTTAAACAGGGAGTAGATCAGCTTAGTCTGGCTGAGAGACTTTAA
>NW_007408463.1:0-666 GCF_000475195.1 Diaphorina citri
TTTTTTTAATTTAAAATCTTTATCTATGTACTATGTATGAAGGTATGTATATGCTGTATGATAGCTCAGAATTCAGTTACCGATATAGTACGTACTGGTTCTTGTAGTTTGTTTTAGGTAATTTTTTACCAGGCTTAGTAGACTTTGAAAATATAAATATACACCTAGGAGACTTATCGCCACGGGACAACAATTTGATTTTGTACAAGTTAATAATTTGCTTAAGCAATTTGATAGGTCGATTTTAAATTTTGGATTAAAAAATAGCCAATCACGTGGTTAGTTTAACATTGAACTAAATTTAAACTCACATTGTGGCCCTTAGCATCCGTCATTAGAGCTTAGAATGCCTACATATGTATGTGGAATTTGTTTCATGTTTTTCATTCGATTTTTGCCTAAAGCGGTAAAGGTGCGTCCCGTGGATTGAGATATTAATTAAAACTGAAGGGCAAGTGTTCTTCATGCCTCATGTAGTAGCATTTTTCGATTCCAATATCAATCTGATTAATATATCGTGCAGATGCCTCATGAACATTGTCAGCCCTCAGCAACAAAATGAACAGGTATACCTAATAATGAAATTTTACTAAACTTCAATCTAAGCAGAAAATCTTGTAGCTGATTCATCTCCCCATTATTTTCAAACAATCAGATGCGGGGTTT
>NW_007408464.1:0-666 GCF_000475195.1 Diaphorina citri
TAGTTAATCATTTGGAGTTTAGATTTTAACAAACAGTCATTTCTAACCTACCGTTCCCAGAACGAACCTCACCTGTTTAGATAAAGTTCTACCCACCCCGGGTGGGGATCGAACCCACAACCTAGCACAAATCGAATCCTCATCTTTTGCAGAGAGTAGTACCAAAAAAGAGAGGGAAGGAGAGGGACAGAGAGATAGGAAGAGAGAAGGGAAAGAAGGAGTGTGTGTGGGAGAGAGAAAGAGAGAGAGAAAGAGAGAGAAAGAAAGAGAGAGAGAAAGAGAAAGAGAGAGAGAAAAAGAGACAGAGAGAGAGGAAGAGACAGAGAGAGAAAGAAAGAGAGAGAGAATGGGGCAAAAATGAAGAGATATTATCTGAGGATTTTTTTATTTATTTTTTACAGAACTTATGTTAAGAAAAAAGTAAAGCAAGAAGAAATAAAACGAAATAGAGAAAAGCAAAAGGAGAAAAAGAAGAAGAAGACGACGAATAATAATAACAAAACATATTTTTACCTACGCTACGACTACGTGCAAGATTTTGTTTCTACGTGATTTTACTGTTTACTCGCGATGCTAATGACAGAAATAAAAAAAAAATGAAGAAGAAGAAGAAGAAAAAAGGAAGGATGAAAAAAATATAAAAAACACTTCCCTGGGGAGAACGAA
>NW_007408465.1:0-666 GCF_000475195.1 Diaphorina citri
CAAATATGAGAAGAAAAAAAAAAAAAAATGAACTTTAACCTTAATAAAATTTACATCGACTTTGCCCTTAGTCGATAGGGCGAAGTACCTTTTCGTTGCTAGTTGTGTGTTGGACCTTTTTTTCTAATTTTCAGCCAGGAGCGAAGTGTTTAATGTAGCAATTGTTTCACCACGGTAGAAGCTAATGGAAATAACTTTTATTTCGGAATAGGTAGTATGCCTTCTAATCTAAACACCTATAAAAATGTTCACATTAACTTCAGCAATATTAAGTCAGTACCACTAGAGTCGGGGAAAAAAGGGTTAAATCAAATAATAAGATAGATTTCTCTAGATAACTTACCGAAGGACTCTTGGGTAATCCCACACGCTGTCCACATGTAGTAAGTACATTTACCAGACATTCCCGTACCCGACTCTGAAACAATCAACAACATTCTAATGAAATATAATATCTCTAGTAGCGCGGTCAAACTTTCTTGACTTGGCGGGGCGGAGCGCTACCGCGCTCCTTAATCAACAAGGAAAATGACGTCAAAATATTGGGAAATATGACGTTTTCTTTAAGAGGTTTGACAGAAGAACTGCAACTGCTAAGGTCTTATCGTCCCGAAATCGAAGAGAGAAGGAAGACAGGAGAGGAGAAAGCCAGCCGTTCCGAGAACG
>NW_007408466.1:0-666 GCF_000475195.1 Diaphorina citri
CTTCAGACAAGCCGTACACACGGGCCTAAGAACGTTCAACCAAAACGCATCAACTATTGAATTCTCTGAAACATGTAGCATTCTTGATGTCAGCTATGTATGTTGCTCATATAATGTTACAAGTTATCTTGTACATTCTCGCTCTCTGCTTCAATTAATACGGCGATCCTCTCTCATGGTCGTTTGTGGTTTCTTTTACGACTGACAACACTATGGCGTGTCATTATAGTGTACTTCTGTAATAGCAGTGTTCTGTTTTCTAAAGCCCCAGTCCCCAGTGGTAAGGTTATACGTTCTCCAATATCGGCTCATGTGGCTTTCATTTGAATATTGACAATGTGTCCTGGAACAATGCACAGAATGCAACAGCACATCAGGCGAAATGTTTCTGGTTTCAAATATCTTTAAGTCTGTGTTCCAATGTCAAATAAAACATGCTAAGAATGATCTCGTTATTCCGCCCTTTCTGTAATGTTTGCTTTTTAGCTAAATTCCTTTACCTACCTATTTAAATTTATCGGCATAAGGAAAGTGGTGTGATGTTCACACCAGATTTTTCCCTCTCACTATACATGCGCATGAAATATGTAGTTGAGATATGGTTGTTGGAACATTGGAACACCCTATCAGTAAAGGTCACTAGGTTAACATCCTCCTGGCAGTATC
>NW_007408467.1:0-666 GCF_000475195.1 Diaphorina citri
ATTTCCATCTAACAGCTCATCAAGAATATTTCTGATAATTTCCTAAAAGCATAAAAAAATACCAAGTATGAGTAAATAATAGCAATGGATAACTAAACAGTAGCATAGGTATGAAAAAAGATCAAAAAAGAAGATTCTACTGAGGAATGAGAAAATCCATGTCTGTAATGCCCAGTGTGACACATATGTCACACTTAGTTTGGGTCAAGTGTCCTGGCTAAAATAAATTGTTTATAGACACAGTCTTAGTATTTTCTGAAGCTACATACTCTGAGCTTTCGAAAAAATACATTTACTAATTAGTTTATATCATAAATCAAAAGAAATAAGGGAAATAATCTTACCTGTTCGCGGGACATCTTGGACCACCAAAAACCTCCAAAGGAATGATAACACAGCACTAAAAATATTTATTCGAAATCAGCTGTTTTGGTATTGTTTTGAAGCTAAGAACACTAGTGAGAAGTTAGCGCAATAGTTAGAACAAGAAAATAAAATGGAAGTAATGAAACACGTGCTTGAAAACCATGTGACATATGTGTCACAGTGGGCATTACAGGGTTAAACAAACAAACATCAATGTGTATATAAAGAGCCAAAACAAACATGGCATGGAAGAGGTTAAATTATTTTGCATAAAAAACTCCCTTCTCAGTCCAAATCCAA
>NW_007408468.1:0-666 GCF_000475195.1 Diaphorina citri
ACAATTGTATTCATTGAAATGTATTTTTAATGTCATATTATGTACAATAAAAATAAATTGAATTGAATTGAATTGAATAGTTTTGTCTTTAATTTTTGAGGTCGTGGGAATAGGGGGTGTTCAAACTATACCCGTATACCCAACACCTCTAAAATGAAAGGAGAGAGTCTCTCTCCGGGGCAAGATAAGGTTCGTGCGCCGTAAGATTAACAACGTCACGTCAGATAAATTCGATCGCTTGACTAGAAATCTGATAATCTGATCTAGTATAACCACAGCCTCAAGAATCAAATTTTCCTGTGAAACTTGAAAACTACCACACGGCACTGGTGTAAAAATCAGTAAAACTTGAAAAATCACCCCACACCACTGATTGGGAACGAGGAAAATTTTTGGTTCAAAGACGACTACTCACGGTCTGATTTTGTCAGAACGAAAAACATTGATTTCGGTGACGTCTGACGTGTAATGATCGAAAGAAGTGAGTTTTTTTTTCTTTTAAGGGAGTTGATTTGTTTTGCCTTACCTGACTTTTGAACGATCTGTCCGATTTTGATGAAATTTGGAAAACGTGTTTAAAACCTCTCTACCTGCCTCGGTGGTGTAGTGGTCAAGGCGCTCGCCTGGTAAACAGGTGGGCGTGGGTTCAATCCCAGCCGAGGTATG
>NW_007408469.1:0-666 GCF_000475195.1 Diaphorina citri
TGAGAATTCTCAAGTCGTAAAGTGTGATACTCAAGTGGTTATGAAGCTGCGTCGACAGGTAGTCGATGGCCGTCGATCGATGGTCGACTGGAAAAAAAAGTTACCCCGTCCAGAAGACAGTGTTCTTTTGTATTTTTTCACATCGTTTGACGAATTCATCTAGTGTATTCATGTGTTGCCATCGATCGACTGACACGTCTACATACAGAATCGCAGTTTATAATCGACTTGAATCGACCAAAATCCTTTGATCCGTACCGACTTTCTACGGGTTTCCAAAATCTCGACGTCGACTGAAACCGTCCACACTGCCTCGATAACATCGATTCACCTCGTCGATCGACGGCCATCGACTCTGTATGGACAGCGGACACAGCTTTAGACTATGAGGTCTACTTTACCTCCATGGAATCTTTGTGCAGTACGAAATGTGATTATGTGATGATTGAATTGTATTTGTCTGAAATATAGCGAGAGCTGGGCCGACTAACCCTAGAAGGGTGGACGTGATCAATTTTTACTCACATAATATTATATTTTCGTGATAATCATATAGGTATTTTTAAATAATGAAAATGATGTTTTGAAACTTGAAACATAGGTACTTATCTATTTTTTGATTCTGAATCTTATAGTCGCAAAAATTGATCTTTTTCAATGGCTGAG
>NW_007408470.1:0-666 GCF_000475195.1 Diaphorina citri
GGGAACGCATGCGCGCTCGGGTCGGCGAGCGGCGCGTTGCGCAGGGATACGGTGAACTGGAAATCGAGAGATTATTAAGCATGAATACATGTAATCAAATCACGAATTAGTCAAAATTGTACCAGTTGTTGTATCCACTAATGGATTAATATATCCTAGCTCAGGCTGGGATGTTCAGACTCAGACGTCTATGTTCGTACAGACGAACACAACATAAAAAAACAGGGTTTCCCGGATTGAAATCCCATGACTTTTCCAGCAAATTTCATTGAATTAAAAAAAAAAAGAAAGAAAACGGGCGCGGAGGTACTTGAAAAAAATTAAGATTACCTATCCCTTTATTTATGTAAAATATGCTATATTTTAGTGCACATTTTACATCAAGGAATATGAGGGGGGGGGAGGATGTACCGCACCACAATCGGAAATACAGTCGAACCTGTCTAAGTGGGAATCTGGGAATCCAAGGGACCGACAATTTTTTTCCCACTTATCCAGGTTTCCCAAAAAATTGTCCTACTTGGAGAGGTTGCCATGAAGGGGCCACGATTTTTTTCCCAGTTATACAGGTTTCCCGCTTAGACGAGTCCCACTTAGGTTCGACTGTACTTGTTAACTTGAAAATTGGTTAGCAAATTTTTCACTATTGACCGGGTGGCAAATTCC
>NW_007408471.1:0-666 GCF_000475195.1 Diaphorina citri
TTATGAATCTTAGCGCCAGTTAATGGAGTCTGTGGAAGGTCGCATTACTAATTCAGAGACCTCTCAGTCTGGTGAATATTGTCAGACGAAAATGAGTGTCGTCATCTTGAAGTGTTTGCTAGAAAATCGATGGCAGAGTTAGTATTATTAGAAAATAGAGTGGGTATTGGGTACTATTAACGTAATGGCAGTGGTGTGGGGTTAGATATTCAAAAGGGGAAGCCACAACCCCATGTACAGTATGCCAATTACTGCCAGCCTAGTTAGCTTAGAGACTAGCACGTCTGCCTTTTAGTCGCTAGGTCACTGATTCGATTCCCGTCCAGGGCTGATTTGTTAAAAAACGATAAGGTTCGTTCTCGGAACGGCTGGCTTTTGTCTATCCTGTCATCGTTCTCTCTTCGCTTTCGGGACGATAAGAGAAAAATAGTACCGTAAGTGAAGAATAAGAAAGAAAGAAAAGGGGAGGGGGTATGATGGGGAGTTTTTGTTTGTCTGTCCGTTGGTCTGTTTCGAACGAGAACTGTTCGTTCGTTTGATGGCGTTTACCCTTGATTGGGCCTCCGCGGCCCATTATCACATAGGCACATATTGACTGAAGTTTTCTTTGTTTGTTCCTTCATAAAAAGCCTTACGCAAATGCAAAGTTTCTTACCTAAGTTTTGG
>NW_007408472.1:0-666 GCF_000475195.1 Diaphorina citri
TCAAAAAATTCCCGTAATTGAATAAAAACTCCAAGAGCGATTTCCATTTGAAGTCAATTTTCTGTTTCATATTTTTGCGCGCAAATTGAATTTTCATCAAGTTTCCTGTTATTTTTACAGGAGGGTCGGAGAT
Source organism: Diaphorina citri (assembly GCF_000475195.1). Lineage (NCBI taxonomy): Eukaryota > Metazoa > Arthropoda > Insecta > Hemiptera > Psyllidae > Diaphorina > Diaphorina citri. The sequence goes on from NW_007408472.1 coordinate 134, forward strand.
GCCACCCCCCCTGAACCTAGCCCTAATATTTGTACTAAATGTGGACCCCCTGCTATGCCCCTTAGGATAAATGAGAAATTGAATATTATACTTTTTTTTCGCTAGCAATATGTAACAAGCCTGCAGGGCGTAACAAGTGTTGTACAATAGGTACACTTTTGCACCAACCACCTACCTATGGGAACTTTCAGCCAGAGTCCAACTATTGTGGACCAGACGCTTCAAATGAGAATTGAAGATTGAATTTCAAGGTAAGATTGTAAGAGGGAAGAAGAAGAAGAAGAAGAAGAAGGAAAAGAGGAAGAAGTAGATTGAAAAAGAAGAGGCAAAGAAAGCAGTGAAACAGATAAGGAAAAGGAACAACAGAAGAAGGATCAGCAGAGGAAGAAGAAGAAGAAGAAGAAGAAGAAGAAGAAAAACCGGAACAGCTTAGGACATTTCCTCCCTGGCCGGAATTCGAACCCAGCACCTCCTGGTAAGGAAAAGAGGAAGAAGTAGATTGAAAAAGAAGAGGCAAAGAAAGCAGTGAAACA
>NW_007408473.1:0-666 GCF_000475195.1 Diaphorina citri
AAAGAATAGTAGCTAAGATGGAAACTGCTGACTGATCTTAATTATTTAACAAGGTAACCAATTTTGGGTACATAACTTGAATGTACTGAAGATAGAGTAGGTTTAGTGAAATAAGTACTTGTAAGAAGTATCCTTCCATCAATACACTCACTCACTCCGATGGCATAATAGGGATATGTGAATCCTGTGCCGACCAGACTGCTTGCCTTCAAAGAACTCTATGTTGTGTCAACACCTCCCTGTTGTTCAGCCCCCATCTGTTGCATAGTCTCTTCATTTTGTTGATCCAGTAGCTACTTACATGGTCTCCCTGGTAAACGTTTGCCTTGATGTGGTGTGTTGGTGAAGATCTTCCACACGGCTCTGTTTTTGTCTATTCTCATCAGGTGACCAAGCCATCGTAGTCTGTTAGTGTTCATGGTGGCTACTATATTCCATCAATATTTGCTGTAAAATTAAAAGATTTACACTACAAGTAGATGTCCTTCCAGTACACTCATTAATATGTTGTGATCTCTTTAATGTAAACTAGCTTGATCTTGCGACTCTAATTTCAAATTTTCAAAATAGAGAATGTCATTTAAGTAGATTCTTGTGCTAAGTAAGTTTATCCTTGACAATCACACACATGTCTCAATATGTATCTACTGATGAAGTAGTTTTGTA
>NW_007408474.1:0-666 GCF_000475195.1 Diaphorina citri
AAATATGTACATAGTACTAATAACTGTAATATTAATGATAGAGTACATAGCTGATATCAGATCCTGATATTTTAGGTAATACCCACCTTATTAAGTAGCCATTCAACATTCAACCTAAAGTAGTTATTCGCTTTAATTCTCCACCACGTTTTGAAAAGAAAAACATCGAGGGAAGGTTGAATTTGAGTTCTGAGAAGAAACTATACATATGTTTGAGCGCTATGTCTGTCGTATGTGTGTGTAGAAAGCACTATCGAAAATGCGGAACTACCTAAAGTAGTTATTTGCTTTAATTCTCCACCACGTTCTGAAAAGAAAAACATCAAGGGAAGGTTGTATTTGAGTTCTGAGAATATACATATGTTTGAGCGCTATGTCTGTCGTATGTGTGTGTAGAAAGCACTATCGAAAATGCGGAACGAGATAAGAGGCTTAAAGGAAATATGCATTAAACATTAAAGCAATGCGAAATGGTTCGTGTTCTTTTAACACCAAAGTTTTTGCCTGGGATGCGAGAGGGGTGACTGAAATGACAGATAAGTAGCCCAAGGGAGCCTTAAGCTCTGTCAATATGATGAATACTGAGCGAGTGTGTACTTTTGAGAATCTGGTTATTCAACGAACGAAGCGAATTCTAAGTTTTATATCGACGCGATGCGAAGTCAC
>NW_007408475.1:0-666 GCF_000475195.1 Diaphorina citri
TTACTACTTTGACGTCCGCTGTAAGTGCCAATTTTATTTTTGGGGGCCCTCGGCAGCTGCAGCTTTTTACGACTCCGGGAGGCCTTACTTATTTGCAGTGGGCATCATCAAAATTTATTGTTTTGTAGAAGATGGGTTTCTCTTATGAATTTGAACAGAAGATTTCTCTGTTCTCCAATTCTTGGAATCGGTCGCAAATCGGGCAGATGTGTTACACTTTTCAGAATAGCGTTTAGAAAGTCCGTCTGTCTGTCGCATATATCATTTGAATTCTTATCTCTGTGAGGGTTTTTACGAGGTTTCTTTAACCTCAATGAGCACGAAAAGGTGCACCCAACACGCAACCTAAATTGGAGGCACTTATAAAACCCTTCGGAACATTCTGTTGGACATGGTGATGGAATACAAGAACTCCAAAGATAACGGCAATGTCACGCAAAAGTATTTCACCCTGACCTAACCCAGTATGCAGTGGTCAACTAGAGATCAATATCACCTATCAACGTCACTACAGAAACTACCCTAACACAGCCAAACAAACTAACATCCGTTTCAAAACTATACCTACATATAGCACAATATAGCATATAGCAACGACGAAAAAACCGTAGTAGAAACGAAATTTCATTGATAAAAATAGAAAGTTTAAAATTCAAGTTGAAAAAA
>NW_007408476.1:0-666 GCF_000475195.1 Diaphorina citri
ATAATTCTTTGAAGTTCTGCAAAATATATCTGCCTTTTGGTTCTCCTTTTCAAGTTGATCCACAGAACTTATATATAATGACTGCTGAAACCCTCCAAGAGAAAATGAGTAGTCATGGAAAATTAATTTTTCAGTTCAAAAGACCCAAATGAGTAGGTATTAAATTAATCTTTAGACAAAAAGAAGAATAAAGTTTGCTCAGAACCACTGAAGTTGTAGAGATAAATTACACCTTATCTATTCAACCAGAGTTGGCTTGTCCAATCCAGTGGATTCAATCCACTTCAGCAACTGACCTATACCTGTATCCACAAATACTTGAGTATTCATAACAAGCAAGCAGGTAGTGGATAATTAAAATAAATATTATCGATACTGATGACACATCCTAGTAGGGGGGCCCTCACAATCCGATCCACATAATATACGATTTCAGTATATCCCTAGCCACATATNNNAGTATTCATAACAAGCACGCAGGTAGTGGATAATTAAAATAAATATTATCGATACTGATGACACCTCCTAGTAGGGGGGCCCTCACAATCCGATCCACATAATATACGATTTCAGTATATCCCTAGCCAGCTAGCCACATATTTATAATTCGAGTGATGATTCATAGCGTGCACAACACATGTATCTAGAGATTTCCTGTCGCTTTGG
>NW_007408477.1:0-669 GCF_000475195.1 Diaphorina citri
AAAAAAAGGCCCATTGAACCCAATTTTCGTAAAAGTTTAAAACTTCTCACCAGAATATGCCACACATTTTCATTGGCTCCTTCGAACGAGCAGAACCTTATGCTAACACCGAGCAGTCCCTGTCCACCCCAGGAATTACTTGGAGTTATGTTCACCGTACGCACATCCTGGGTTTTGCTACTGTACACAGCCATCTTCAGTTCTTTGTCTATGCCGTTCTTGAGTAGCTCTTTAAGTGTGTCATTATCCTGGTCCTGAAAATTTCAATTAATTAATTATCTTTATGTGTGACAAAATTAAATTAATTTGGTACCTACTTAATTATTCAGAAGCCACAACAATGAAAAAGAAAGCTCCTTTTTGCATCTAACCTAACCTTATAATTTATAATAACATTGGTCACTTGTGACAGCTCCTTTTTGTAGCAATTTTCCATTGACTTGACTTCTGAACAAGTAGGTACCATTTTTACTTTCCTTATCCTACAGGAAGGAAAGTAATGTGTTCGGGTCAAATTTTCAATGGTCAGTTTTTAGTGTCAAAACACATTTTGAGGTCCCTAGAGCCTAAATCCAAAGTTTCAGGCATTGGTGTGTCTGTCTGTGTGTGTGTCTGTCTGTAAACAAAATATCTCAAGAACGGTAAGAGCTAGAGAGTTGAAATTTGATA
>NW_007408477.1:7977-10322 GCF_000475195.1 Diaphorina citri
GCTTTTAACCCAAGTTACCCGGAAAAAAAATTTATTATGCCCCCAAAATTTATCATGTACCTCAAAAAAGTCTCTCGTCATTCTACAAAGTTCGAAGGGGTATTTATAACATTCACTAAAGCAAGTACTATGGTGTGACAGGAGTGCAGTGTACTCGAGTCATACACTATCATTACGATCGTGACAGGAAATGGTAACGGTTGTTGTTTGAGGGTGTTACCCGGTTTGTACAAGGGGTTGGAGGGAATATGATTATGTACATTATCGAGATTCGGACCATCGGTTCTAAAACTTCAACTCACTGATAATAAAATTACCCCGCCGTTGCTCGTCTCGTCTGGTTCAGGTTTTAACTGAGAAGCTCATAACATCCGATATAGAACTTGTCTCATGGATGTTTTTCTAGATAAAAAAAAAAAAAAAGAAAATTTTTATTGTAGAAAGATTTTTTTAGCAACGATTGAAGTGTGAAATCACAACATGATTAGCTTACTACTGGCTCGGTCTTTTTTACTGATATAAAATCTTAAAACGGAGGTAAATGCGAGTTTTGTGACAAAAAAAAAATGGAACCAGGTGAGACGGAGTATCGGGCAGTAAACCAGTAAGTCATGATGAGCTACATTTTTTTTTTTTTTCTTGGATTAAGTATGAAATAAGTGTAAGAAAGATGTCCTGGGGCGTGGGTCAAGGGGCCGATCTCTAACCGTCCTGATGCAGGGAAAGTGGCTAGATGTAGTAACCCACGGCTGAGACATGACGTACTCTGCTTCTAGACCAACATGGTGACTATCGCGCAGGGCTACTCTTTCGGGGCGAGTTTGATATGGCACAGTGTATGTGCCCTCGTGCTACGACACCGGCTCTTCAGTGGTGCTTGAGTGTGGGCTGTCGCTGACCGTCCCTCATCCGTCCACTCACGCGTCCCAACCTCAGAGTCTTTACCATAAAAAAAGGGAATTTCAATTACTTTTATGCTCATTCATTGGGTATAACATCTTTTATAATCAGAATCTTCGTATCTAACTCGAATCCCATTACTAAAAGGTTAGATAAAGACCGCATACGGCACTCAGTTTGAGTCTGCTAAATGGCCATAAAAAATATAGCTAAATAGAGCCATAGTCGTTCAGGCATCTTCTTTTTCGCTTTTACAGGCAACCGAGGAGTAAAAAGGGGTGGATACTGAAACTTTGTAGTGGGTTCATTCGCGTGAACTAGATAACTTAACTCTCAGATTTTAGTTGTTAATACATTATGAACAAAAAACGCGTCGGATCCATTCGACGACCATCAAGGTGCGCAGACGTAAAAATTCGCGATCGACGCCAAGCTAAGGGCAGGTCCCGCTTAGGAAAAGGACTTACCGATTCACTAAACAAGAGCCACACCGATCGAAAAGAGTAAAAGTTTAAAACTTCTCACCAGAATATGCCACACATTTTCATTGGCTCCTTCGAACGAGCAGAACCTTATGCTAACACCGAGCAGTCCCTGTCCACCCCAGGAATTACTTGGAGTTATGTTCACCGTACGCACATCCTGGGTTTTGCTACTGTACACAGCCATCTTCAGTTCTTTGTCTATGCCGTTCTTGAGTAGCTCTTTAAGTGTGTCATTATCCTGGTCCTGAAAATTTCAATTAATTAATTATCTTTATGTGTGACAAAATTAAATTAATTTGGTACCTACTTAATTATTCAGAAGCCACAACAATGAAAAAGAAAGCTCCTTTTTGCATCTAACCTAACCTTATAATTTATAATAACATTGGTCACTTGTGACAGCTCCTTTTTGTAGCAATTTTCCATTGACTTGACTTCTGAACAAGTACCATGAATCTTGTTAGAATGGTCTTGAAATATGAAAATATGATAGATATAGCTGTTTAGTGAAGTTACTTACTGATTATCAAAATTATTGTTGAATAAATTACAAATTACAATATCAGTCAGGCTTAAAACCTAGTGAAATGAAAACCCTCATACAAACTGAAGGAAAAATTGTTGTTGAGTTACTTAGAATTAGAATGTATTTCCATTGTTCTTTTATTCAATTATTGTCATTATCGACAGTTTTAAATGCTTACCAGGCGAATGTTGTCAATGGCTACGATAAAATCAAAGAATGCTTCAAGCCCTGCTTTCTGCCCAGGAGAATTGTCTTGCACCTGAAATTAAGAAAAGTATGCCTCTTGATTCCTGATAAAACAAAGATTATCATTGTGTAGTGATGGGTAAATACCCGGGTATCTTTGGGGTAAATACCTAATTTTTATAAATACCCGGGTATTTTCAATTTTAAGCTCTAAAGTTCTTTAGAGACCCTCTTCCATCTCCTATTGA
>NW_007408478.1:0-666 GCF_000475195.1 Diaphorina citri
GTATATTGTTATTTTCACATGTTGCAGAAGGACATGCCTATGAGATTTGTGATTCCGAAATTATCGTCGAATGAGAACGTAAGCCGCGCGGCATATCTTCAAATGTTAAGCTCAGTTTTGAATCCAGACCCAGATACTTTCGAGGGCGTACACAGAGGAAGCCAAAGATAATTGGAAATTCTTGCATGTCAGAAAAACATAAAAACCCGTCATTGTCAATTTGGCTGGTCTTTCGCTGCTGGGTTTAGAATTGAATCTCATTTCATAATGAACATCCGGCTTGAATCACAACTCGGAGATCCGTATGGGAAATGACCTGAATTGAGGCTAGAGGGAACTTGAGGTGTAGTCCAATAAGTCTACTCTGACCAGCCAATAGAAAACTTGTGCCTGACTTCCTGTACTTGACTACCTGTGTCACCGGAAGATCATTTCTAGTAGTGTTCCTCTCCCTGGGATATATGAATTAGAATTTTGCGGATTCAAGGATCAGCGCTTCACGAGAATGTTCTAACCCATGTTTTGTGTTTTATGTTTACTATCTCGCTACCTGGCTAACCTATGTCGTATATTTAAGTACCTGTGAGCTATGAGAGAATATTGTGAGAATATGCGACCTCATGTTCAACATATTGTGTACCTTGGATCTGTGCTTTCTAATTTTCT
>NW_007408479.1:0-666 GCF_000475195.1 Diaphorina citri
CCCTGTATCTTAATTCACTATCTCTACGCCACTCTCACTATGAGACACATCCCGCACTTCTACTACCAACTAACTGTAAGGCAAGAGCTTTGAAATTCTGTTGAGCTTTCATTCCCGATATCTGAAGAGCCTTTAGGACTGTTAGGAGCTAAAAAGAAGGTTGGTGAAACTCACCCGAAGAGGAGCAATCAATAAAATGTACTGACGGATTTAACGCCACCTAGGTATATAACTGCTTAAACTTAAATGCTCAGTCACGCGGGTTTTACCCTTTATTTGGCTACAAACTACCCGCTTACTCACATCAATCTCACCCAGCCTGGCGTGAGGCCCGTAAAAGCCAGCTGCACGTGATTGCCTAGATGGTCAATTGGTCACCCATCCCGATAGCCGACATTAACCACGCACAACGTTGCTTAACTTTAGTGATCCATTAGGAACTGGTGTCCTGTTCATGTGCTATCACCGCTGGCCGAGCAACTCTTGACACGAAATTACAGGATTACGTAAATCCATATTTTTCTCCGAAGATTCTTCTATGCAGAAATGTGCAATTACCCCCAGCCTGATCCGGACTCACGACACTGGCACTCTACTTATATAATAAGTTTATTGCAATTCCATGTTTGCATTAATTAAAATATTTTAATTCGGACAATACACTTC
>NW_007408480.1:0-666 GCF_000475195.1 Diaphorina citri
TAATTATTCCATTTACCTAACAAAAATCTTTAAATGAATTTTCAAAATAAAATCAGTAGGTACTTTCCATAAAGTTTTGAGGTTTTAATACCATTGAAAAAAAAATATTCACTAGGTACCTAATTTTCCCACAAAAATTCTCCTAGTATCAAATGATTTTGAATAAAATTTTCCCATGAAATCTTCCAATTTAAACCATTTAGAATTAAACCTCCTTTGGGTAGAAAAATCCCTTGCTCACTTTCTCATGTAGAAAAAAAAAAATCTAACTGCCTAAACTTGGACAAAAAAAAATATTATTATAGGTACCTATGGTAATAGAAAGTAAAATTTCAAGATAAGTCTAACTGCCTAAACTTGGACAAAAAAAAATATTATTATAGGTACCTATGGTAATAGAAAGTAAAATTTCAAGATAAGTAAGAAAAGAAAATTCCAATACCCAACACAAATTAACATGCAAAGGATTCATCAAAAAAAAAAATTGCACTAAACTTAGCTTAAGTAACTCTTATCTAGGTACCTTAATTGTAAAGTAATTCATTATTATTATTATTATTATTATTATTATTAAAGTCTACAGTCTGAGCCAACCTTTTAACCTGAGGTGTGTCGTGGTTTCGTGTCCCTAGTGAGGACGCGCCATAAATTTATATGACATAAGCT
>NW_007408481.1:0-666 GCF_000475195.1 Diaphorina citri
ATAGTAGTAGCCTACTGCTGGAGTAAAGGGACTTTTCAGTCCTATGCGAGCAGTATAAATAAGCACTATTATTATTCTCCTTCAGTCTCAGTGTAGCTTCGTGTCCTTCGTCCTTCAGTCTTGGAGAGCCTACTCCCACCCCGATTCTCTCACTCGATCGTTCCTATCGATATTCTAACTTTTTTTTTTAAGAGGTTTGACAGAGGGAACTGTAACTGCTATGGTCTTATCGTCCCGAAATCGAAGAGAGAAGGAAGACAGGATAGGAGAAAGCCAGCCGTTCCGAGAATGAACATTACACCATCTAAAATTCTCCCCGGGCGGGAATCGAACCCGCGGCCTAGCGCTTACAAGGCAGACGCACTACCAACTAAGCTAACTAGGCTGGCTCTTCACTACCTTTATTATGTCTCAGAGTACCTTCTTCGTTCTTCCTCCAGTCTCCGAGAGCCTACTCCCACCCCGATTCTCTCACTCGATCGTTCCTATCGATATTCCTCTTCTATAGGTACCTACGTTTTGTTCTAACTTTGAAAACTTCTCATCTCGGATCTCAGGTCACACACAGCTTGTTGTTACTTCATAGTCTTCATACCTCGTGTAACTCGTGCTCTTCTCAGTCCGTAGGTCGTGTGACCTCAGTCACGTAAACAAATTTTGTTTTTA
>NW_007408482.1:0-666 GCF_000475195.1 Diaphorina citri
GCTACTTTCAATATGAGGCCATCATGAGCTTGCCACTGAAATCAAATGGAAGAAAAATATGAAAAAACTTTAGTTGCACGAGGCTTGCACGCCGGAGGTCCTGGGTTTGATTCCCGGAGAGGTCGATTTTTTTTCTTTTTTTTTTTGGCTCTGTGCTTGAAGTTCGGGGTGCACTCAGCCTCATGAGGACAATTGAGTAGATACTTTAATCAAGTAGCGACCAGTGGTGGCATGACTTACCAGTGTAAAATAATGATATGAGTAAAGTTAATAGGTACATAGTCAACTAGTCTCTACAACTCTTACCTTGGTAGCTTTGTTATTAGGAGAGAGTGGTTTGATAACAAGAGACTTGGCCTGCGTAAGTAGAACCTTGTTAGAATCTGGAGACCATGCTGCAGAGTATACAGGAGGACCTCCGGATATGAGAGTAGTTCTAAGTAATCCATTCCGAGACCATATCTTGACTTGCCCATCTTCACCCGCTGTGGAGACACAGTCATCATTCATAACTCACACTAGATTCTTAATATCTTGAACTTGGCAATGGCCTGTTATTTTAGGATCATGAAAAAAAAAAAGACGTTGACTATATATCTACATGTACTTCAACTAAATCCACCAAAAATAAAGAACACCTCATCCAAGAGTTTTTTTTTTTTTTTT
>NW_007408483.1:0-666 GCF_000475195.1 Diaphorina citri
TCGCTCCTTCTGGCTGCCCTTGGTATGGAATTTCAGCACAGGTTTGATTTCGGGTTCGAAAAGGCGCAGGATTTTCGGTTTTTCCTTCTCTTTGGCCACGTAGGTGAAGGGGTGTGCCGTTTTGGTGCGGCTGAGCAGGTCGAGGGCTGCGGTTATTTCAGCAAGTAGTTGGTTGGCCAGGCTGGTTGGGTCGCTTGGGGCGTCTAGTGCCGCAGTTTGTGATTCTTTCTTGGTTTTTTCTTTCTGGTTGAGGTTTTCTTTCTTTATATGTTCTCCCTTTTCCGTTTCTACTTTCTTGTTTTCTTCTTTCTTTTCAACTTCTTCGTTTTCTACGGTCTGATCCAGCTTGGACTTCTGTTTCTTTCCTTTTCGGCCTTTTTTCGTCGGTGTTTCACCACTCGTCTCCTTTTCTCCACCATCCCTTGTTTCTTTTCCATTTGATTTCTCATTTTCACTATTCGCTTTTGTTTTCTCAGCGTTATTTCCACTAGTTTTCTCTTCTTCAGCAGTCTTTTCTTTTTCGCCGCTAACCTTTCCAGTCTCTCCGGAGGACAATTCAGAACAGATCTGTCTCAATATCGCCTCTATGTTGGAGAATATCAAATAACTGGCGTCGTAGTGGGAGTACTTGTCCACTAGAATGGTCAACAAGTGGAGGAGAGAGCG
>NW_007408484.1:0-666 GCF_000475195.1 Diaphorina citri
CTGGGCAGGAATCGAACCCGCGACCTAGAGCTTACATTAAGTTCAGGGAACAGAGAGGCAAAAGTTAAATGACATAGAAGAGGAGGACAGGATGGGAGTAAACCAGCCGTTCCGAGAACGAACCTTATCTGCTGAGGATAAAAATTCCGCCTGGGCGGGAATCGAACCCGCGACCTAGAGCTTACATTAAGTTCAGGGAACAGAGAGGCAAAAGTTAAATGACATAGAGTTAGGTAGTAGGTAGGTAGGTAGGTACATAATTAGATGGTAACTACTAGGTACTAGGTACCTACTTACATTTTGTTTTATTCCTGAAGGTAGGTAGGTAGGTAAGTAGGTATTCACTCTGTTAATTCTGATTATTTAGGTAGGTAAGTATCTGACGATGCTCTGAAAATTGAATCTAGATAATAAATAAAGTAACAAGCTCGGCCCGTCCCTCCGTAGGTACCTACTTACATTTTGTTTTATTCCCGAAGGTAGGTAGGTAAGTAGGTATTCACTCTGTTAATTGTGATTATTTAGGTAGGTAAGTATCTGACGATGCTCTGAAAATTGAATCTAGATAATAAATAAAGTAACAAGCTCGGCCCGTCCCTCCGGGAATTTTTTAGCCCGTAGTTTATTCGATCGTGATTAGAGAAAATCAGTACCTATGTACCTACC
>NW_007408485.1:0-666 GCF_000475195.1 Diaphorina citri
TCACATTAGCACGAAACGATTTTTTTTTTTTTTTTTTTTCGGAACGAATTTTTCTTCGTCACAATTTTTTTTCGTGAAGTGTACAAAAATTATTTAGCGTGTTCACATTACCAACGATTTTTCTTGGACGAAAAAAAAAATTGGAACGAAGGCTTTTTACATTCGGTCTTGTCACTGGATTTCGGACCGAAGAAAAAATCGTGACGAAGAAAAATTCGTTTGAATGCTCAGTGCTCAGTGGCAATTGAAATCAAATAGAAGTGTTCACATTGTACATCCAGTTTTCAGTTTCGTCGCTTTGAGTCTTCGCTGTGTGCTATGTTTTAAAATGAAATCTTTATTATATTTATCTAATATAATTATACATTTACATATTAACTTGAAAATGTATATTTTATATATATTATTAATTTTATATTTATTTATCTATTTAATAATATTTATTCAGTCTAGTTTGCTTAGAGGTTAGCGCGTCTGCCTTGTATGCACTAGGTTGCGGGTTCGATTCCCGCCCGGGGCGAAGTTTATCAGATAAAGTTCGTTCTCGCAACGCCTTCTCCTATGCTGTCATTCTTCTTTCTTCAATTTCGGGACGATAAGACCATAGCAGTTAACAGTCCCCTCTATCAAAACCTCTTCAAAATAATAATAATAATAATAAGAATA
>NW_007408486.1:0-666 GCF_000475195.1 Diaphorina citri
ATGAAGGTTAAATGACAGATTTTTAGAAATGAAGGTTGTGCGAAAGATTTTAGAAATGAAGGTTGCATGACAGATTTTAGAAATTGAAGGCTGTTTTATTTATTTTAATTAAAACGTTTTTTCTTCTTCAGCAATAAAATTTTCCTTCCTTGCCTACTGTAATAGGTACAGCTTGTAACAGCTGGGTACTTGTGTTAATGTGTAGGTACCACATAGCAGTTGCTTTTCACGCTTTATTTCCCTTTTCCGATTTTTTTTCCATTTTAGATTTTAGAAAAAAAAAAAGTTAGTAAATTTGTGAATCACCCATTTTCAGTCACTCAGGATAGACATCAATTTTTGTAAACTTTACGACGACTTGAACTCGAACCCCCAACTTCAAAATGCGAAGTCTACGGCACTACTCACTATTCACTTATCAACTATGTACTGTGAAAACAAAAGTAGGTAGTAGGTACTTGTAAGTAACAATGCAAAGTTTACAGTAATAATACAAAGTTTACATTGACGTAAATGGTAAGTACAAGATTATAAACATTAAATACATTATATTCCTTGGTGTAAATTCGTTTCACCTGACATAACGATAAGGGAAGAACAGGAAAAAGATAATGAGGTGGGTAAGGGAAAAGAAAAATCAATTTTATTCAATTCACTTTCAGATAA
>NW_007408487.1:0-666 GCF_000475195.1 Diaphorina citri
CGATCAGCCCAAACTGGGGGCCCCGCGCCTTTGAAACTGCCCCGGGCCCCGCGGGGGGCTAATCCGGCCCTGGTCTAGATTCTACAACCTTTTGTCATTCATTGTTAACAATTTTCCTACCCAGGGCTTGTAAACGTCACGATAGATTGATCTTTCATCAGTTCTTGAAAATCTTGACAAAAATTTCAAGTTTTTGGGGTATTTTGGGGTAGGTCTCAGTCAGGGCTGATAACGAATTCGCGTTGTCTTTAATTCTAAATACCTATACACCATACCACTCCCTATTCCAAATTCCCAGCCCTAGTGAGGAAGGTCGGTACCTATGTACAAACCCAAAATAGAAGCTGGACCACCCTTCGTGCTGGGACAAAAACATGAAGCATTCCTATATTTAGGGACCGCACCCCTTAATATCCCTATAAATAAATAATCAACGCAACCCCCGAATTACGTAAGGGATGAGAGTGATTTAAATTGAATAGGAATAGAACATTAGATACTACTCGTATTATATTTATTATACCCTTATATATAAACATTTTTAACTGCTTTTAGATTTCAGATAAAGGTTCTTTTCTCTGTCGGAGTTTACCAATAGATCAGTTGCGCTTACTTGGGTGATGTTTCAAAGTCATAGAGCAGGAAAAATGAGGACCAACGGAATTT
>NW_007408488.1:0-666 GCF_000475195.1 Diaphorina citri
TTTCACTGTCGGAGGAAGCACTGTGCAATATAGCTTCCCCTTTTAGAGATTCTCTACCATTGCACATGTGACATTTTTTTGCTTTCACATTGATCTGGAGTCTGGACACACTATAGATATGCATTTCAGATTCAGTACCTGTTATTCGTGTGCAGTTTAATAAATAATAAATAATGATTTTCCTGCTATTTTTTCCTCGCATTATTTTACCGGTGATACAAACCCGTAAGGTAGGTGTAGCTAGTTCTAGTTATGTACTGTAGTCTACGTAGGAACAGGCATGTTCATCATCAGAACATCGGCAAATCGGTAATGTGCTCACCATCATATACGTCATGGTAATTTCCCAGAAAATTCACATGCGTTTTCTACACACCAGTTTGATGTTCACACCAGTTTGTTTGTTTTTTTTTTTTTTAATTTTTATTATCATTATTATTTCATACCTATTATTTAAATATCAGCGAATACCTACGTGAGATATTCCCGATTAAAAATCTACTCCGGCGATTCTAGAAGAGAATCCGATGTGTTCAATTCAAATTGCTCGATTATTCGACCGATTTTATGTTGGACAAGGTCGTCGATTTGATTTATAAATAGGCTTGCCAAATATCCGAAATGTCGATTCGGGACGCGACCCCCCCCCCCCCTTGTTAGGGGGGA
>NW_007408489.1:0-666 GCF_000475195.1 Diaphorina citri
AATTATTTAGGCAGGTAAAATAGGAATTTTTATATTTATAAAAAATAAAAATAAAACAAAATCACTCACTTAACTTACAATCACAAAAAATAAAATACACATAAAAATAAAATACACACACACCCGCACCCCCCCCCACACACACAGCACACACACACACACACACGGACCTTTGGCCGGGCAATTGGACCATAAAACGTCCACATCCGTCAAAAAACGAAGGTCGAAAAATTTGTCGATCACAATACTTTCCTCGTCATTTTATAAAATAAGGAGTAATAGGTAAATAACATCATCCATCATCATCTAGGTATTCTAGGTAGGTACTTTTATAAAATAATGAAAGTATATAGGTAAATAACATATTCATCATCTAGGTACTTCGCCTTTTCCCATGTTTTGGCGTTTTGAGTCGGTCCACCTATCTACACCATTGGTGTTTTTTCGTCAGGATGAACCAACTTGGTTTTTGGCGAGTTTATTTTTACGGAGTGCGGCTGCGGATGCCCTTCCGCTACTCCAACCACGTCAAGATAAGAGGTTTGACAGAGGGAACTGTAACTGCTATGGTCCTATCGTCCCGAAATTTAAGAGAGAAGGAAGACAGGATAGGAGAAAGCCAGCCGTTCCGAGAACGAACATTATCCCATCAGGATAAAATCCGCC
>NW_007408490.1:0-666 GCF_000475195.1 Diaphorina citri
ACTAGGAGTTGAACAGAACGTCGTGTATTTGTTTAGTCAGTATATCAACTTTGATAAGTGAAAAGTTCAAATTGAAATAGACTGTGTACATGGCAGACAGTTCTGTAGAAAAAATCTGAGTTGTCAAGAATTCTCTCTCTGTGTTGAATCGTAAATTCCCTTTTTCCTGATGTGTTCGCAGTTGAAAAGTGAACATCTGTTATTCTGGGATTTGTTTCCCACTGCATTTCCTAGTTTGTGCCTTTTTCCTTGTAGGCCTATTTTATCAAGCTTTCAATTCCTCTTGTTTTTTCTCTTCCTATCTCAGAAAATCAGCCTGTTCTATCTTCATCAAATCGTGCTCTATCAATTGTACGAGTAACTCACTAACTCTTAGTATCATCATCATTGACTAAAGGCATTGCCTTGTCGGTGTAGCCACTGTTCACGATGCATTGCCAAATTCTTCATTTCACCATAAGATTTGCAGTCCATGGTTAATAGGATGTCTTGGAAGTAGTTCTTTCTCGGTCGTCCTCTTGCTTTTTTGCCCTCTATTCTGCCTTCAAAAATATAGCACTCTTAGTATAGCATTAGTAAAAGTTTTGCAGTTTCCTTTAGCAGTACCCGAATATCTGTTATGGTAATAGAAAAGTCTTCCTCCACATTGGCAGTGTTGGTACCCAG
>NW_007408491.1:0-666 GCF_000475195.1 Diaphorina citri
TGGGGGATTTCGGGACAGGATGGAGGGATTTTTTTCCAGAACGATGTGAGGAGGGAATTATTCCAGACAATCTGAGGGATCGAATAGCACATGTTGTGTGGCTCATTGTAGATTTTTCGGAGGTGGGAAAGCAAGGGAAAATGGGATCAATTAGCAAGGATATGGGAAAAAATAATGATACCTAATCTTCTTCTTCTTCGCCTTTTCCCATGTTCAGATGGTCGTCGGCCTCTCAATCAGCTTTAGAGTGATCGCTTTGAGGCCAACTGGTTTTGGCTAAAACAAAATTTTCCGAGTGGGATGCCCTTCGCACTCAACCTTCGCTATTGATATAGCGTGAGGAAATTTGGACTAGTCTACTCCCTGTTTATAGTCCCCTAGCTAGACGCTGATCTACTCTCTGTTTATAGTCCCTCAGCCAGACTTCTACAGCCAGCCAGAAAAAATAATGATATCTAATAATAACGTTTTTTTATGTTGTTCGAATAGGACTAGAGAGTCCCTTTACGCCAGGACTAGGTACTACTACTATTTTGTGTGGTAGTAGTCTCAAACAATATTGAGGTCAAAATTCCATTCCTCGGCTGAAATTAAACCCGCGCCCTTCTGTTTACAAGGCGAGCGTGTTGCCCTCTAATTGGAAACTTGGTGATTATTTCTGTAGAG
>NW_007408492.1:0-666 GCF_000475195.1 Diaphorina citri
CTATCTTAGCCCTCATTCTAGTCTATGTCAAACTATTCAATACATAAAACCCTGATCAAATCTGATGGCAATATTCTTGAAAATGAACACATTGGAAGGTTCTGCAATATCTCAAATTCTAAAGCTAGCACAGAAGTTCAATAACTTTTATCTAAATGGTAAGTTTGATAGTTTGAATACCTACAGTACTAGTCAAGCCCAAGATGGGTGAGTTCAACTTCTCTGAAACAGGCTCCGAGAGCTTGTTCCTGAATTGGCAAGTGCAACCATTTTTACGGAATAGCGCCCAGAGTCAAACATGACTGTAAGAGAATAAAGAATGACTTACCTTACCACCAAGAATTAACACAGTGTCAAGGGTTTTCTTCAACATCCATTGATTGCTTGAGCTCTGGATGAATTGAAAACTCTGTGGTAAAATAGGGGCATAAGTAGGTTTCATGCTGTACCCATGTATAGGTATGTTTCAAATAAGGTAGCCACCCCTTGTAACTTTTGGATGGCTGGGTTTAGTTCTAGAGATAGGTAAAAGCCCATGGCAAGAGTCCAAACAGTGATGTACTGGGGTCCTTTTCCTATCATCTTGATATTCTTGATCAATGTCTCAGTATTAAATAGCATGGGAAAACCATGATCATTCAAGTAAATAATGAAAAACAAACTTTT
>NW_007408493.1:0-666 GCF_000475195.1 Diaphorina citri
GATTATACTCTGGTTGGGAAGAATTAGTGGGACACTCGGCTCTACCGTTTCCTCCTTGAGGAAGATTAGTGGAAGGATGGTATCCTGACTGGAAAGAGTTAGTGGAGGAATTAGCCTGATTATAGCCTGACTGACAAGAATTACTGGAGGAATCAGTCTGATTATATCCTGATTGGGACGGATTCAAGGTACTCTGTCCTAACTGGGAATGGGAGGAAGAGGAGTGCTGATGAGGTGTGCTCTTTCTGAAAGTTCGAAGATCATTAAATAATAGGTAAAAAAATGGAGGGTAATTTTCAATTTTTTCTGATGTTTTGTTTGATTTTTCCCTTTTCTTGTCAGTTTTCCACTCATTATATTACTGAAGATGTCTTCACAGGCGAAACATGTCTAGGGTTGGCTGAGAGGCTGACGAAAATTGGTTCATTGATCCGGGTGTATGCGTGTAAACAAAACATTTCGAGAACGTTAAGAGCTAGAGACTTGACATTTAGTATGACACGAAACTTTTGGTTAAGAATTTAAGATCGATGCAACGGTTGGTGGTATTTCATTTTTATTTAAATTGAAAGAGTTCAAGTTCTTGAGCATAAGAAGAAGAAGAAGAAGAAGAAGAAGAAGAAGAAGAAGAAGAAGAAGAAGAAGAAGAAGAAGAAGAAGAAGAAG
>NW_007408494.1:0-666 GCF_000475195.1 Diaphorina citri
GCCCCTACAACTCCTACAAGCGGCAAGTTTACTTCGTACTCCGTGGATTCATAGATTCGCGAGATGAATTTGAACCGGAAATCCAGTATAGCCATAAAATGGACTGCGTCCACTTTGATAGAACTCCTTCCTATTAAGAAGGCTGTTTAAAGTGTTTTTGTTTGCCGAAATTCTTGGTAAAGAATTCAATTAAACATGAGGTATGTAATTATTTCATAATTAGAATTTTCCAACTTCCAACTATCATATTATGCTGTTTGGAAATTGAACATTTTTTATTTAAAAATTAAAACGGATAGGTAAAAATAAAAATATATTTCTATCAATACATTTTTTTATTTACCTTTCTTTCATAATAAAATTTGAATTTTCTATGTTTCAGATAATATCCTGAATGCAGACTACGGAGAGAAAGTGTTTTGGGACCTTCAACTCAGGTAAGAATTTCATTACTATTTTACCAATGGTAGGTATATCGCGTCGGAAAAACGATTCAGATAAAATGAAAAACAATCCAGTTGTACTTTTATAATAAGGGAACCTAAGATCGTCAAGACTAGAGAATCTTTTCAATATTGATCTGAGAAACCAGGATAAATTCATAGGATAAACTTGAAAAAAAAAAAAAAAAAAAAAAAAAAAAAAAAAAAAAAAAAAAACAAAAAA
>NW_007408495.1:0-666 GCF_000475195.1 Diaphorina citri
TACAAAATATTGGACGCGGGTAGGTATTTAATCTTACAAACAACCAAGCAGCTCGGGAGTCTAGACTTTTAGGTCTACGAATAACTTGTCCAAAATTTTGAACATTGGACCTACAAAATCCAAAAAGTCCTTGGGCAGTTCAACCTTTGGAGGCGAGAGGCTTATCGTTAAATATCTACCTACATATATAGGTACATGTAGGTTTAGATATGTAGGACACCCAAGAGCAAGCTACATCAGTACGTAGTACTACCTACCTAGGTAAGTAGATAAAATAAAAATCAAATCAAATCAAATAATCATGGTATCTTTGTGGTAAAGCAGGGAGTTTTCTCACAACTTTGTGGATATCACAGTACTCGCACTTCGTGCTCGGGAGGGGGGCTTCGCCCCCCTCCAGACTTCTCTCTGTCTCTAGGTTTCTTGGACATGATTCTTGATCGTGTCTTATTAGATCCGACAAGACCCTTTGCATCGGGTCACTCAGAGGTCACGACTAAATGGCTGCGAGATATGGAATATGGAGCAGAAAACAAACTATAGATAGGTACCTACTTCTTAGTACTTAAAGGTAAGTACATAGGTAGGTACCTACAGATATTTACCTAGGAATGTTGCTAATTTTTTTAGGGAAATTATAGAAAGATTTTGAGCCAAATGAACGCT
>NW_007408496.1:0-666 GCF_000475195.1 Diaphorina citri
TGTCAATATGGTAGTCACCTAGGTATCTTCCCCCTTTTCATGCACCTACTAGTACATTGCGCTAGTCTCTTGGTCTTGATTTCCTCTATCTATTTACTTTGTTACTGACTTGATAGTCTTTTCATACCATCCTACATTTCAAATTGTACCCTTTTATTTGTAGGGGATACAATGCTAGTAATCTAGTATGTTAATTTTTAGTAGTCCGGAACAGGAACTTCGATGGTTGGGAATTCGTCATCTTAAATTTCCAATGGTTTTGTATAGGCGCTAGCACGCCACCTACTGATTGGACTTCCTGTATTTTCCTTTAAAAGAGGGGAAATGAGCTTCAGAAGAGGAGAAATCGTCTCAGTTTTCGAAAGGAAAATACGACTAATATTCTCTTCCATCTAATCCTAAAAGTTGTGCAATATTAAACTGTTCAGATTGTGCAATATTAAAGCTAATTCGACAGTCTTAATAAAGCACTAATATCCTTTATTTCCTATTGCAGACGACATTGTGACCAAGCTAGATCAAGTGCTCCTGCAATGGACAGAGTTCGGCGATAAATTGGATGCCCTCACCCAATGGTTCAGAACAGTAGAGCCCATCTTCAAAGATGAACAACTCCAGGCTACCCTAGAGCAGAAGCAGACACAACTGGAGAAGTTTACAGAGCAG
>NW_007408497.1:0-666 GCF_000475195.1 Diaphorina citri
AGCAATGCGAAAAAGATTTTCATTTAGGTTCTTATTTCAAAAAGTAATCAAGTATTTCCAGAAGAAGATACACAAAAGATCTAACGCTAACCGATTTTATCCTAAACCATTTTATCTAATGATCCAGCAATTATCGCATACCTAGAATTTTTCCTTCTTTTCTTATTCAACCACTTAAATGCACTAAAGCGCAAACACTTGGTTACCAGCTCTAAAGGACAAGACATTACTTATCCCTTAAGTACTCGTACCGTACCTGTAGATTATTTCGCTGATATGCGTGATCCCTACGAGTGACTGAAGGTTCTGATAATCCGCATTAGGAATAGTGCTACTCTTATTTCAAAACTATTGTCAATCTCCCCTACAGATCTCTCCCTTAAGTAGTTGCGACCTTGGCTTATAATCTGATAAAACATCTCTAGATTCTGTAGGTACCAACCTACTAACTTGGGATACTCCATAGAGTTATCCTCTAAATCTGAATAGCCTAAATTTTCTACCTCTACCTCACGAAAATGTAAAAAACTTCTTCTCAATCTCCGTCACTCTTAGGTATGTTGGGTACGTGATGTTGTTTCTTCGTTAATTGAAAGATGATCTTGAATGATAAAGCTGCATTCTTGTTTTCAGCCTGGGTTTCTCTTAAATTCTTCAGTCTTGGAT
>NW_007408498.1:0-666 GCF_000475195.1 Diaphorina citri
TTAAACCAAAAAATCTGTCTTGAGTGCGCCAATTTTTGCCGAAAAAATATCTACGTACATGTTTTGCCATATCTTTTTTATTTATTCTCTCCTCATTTGGTTGATTATTTTTTATATATTTATTATTTCAACAATTCTCTCTTTAGAAAAATGGTCAATATTCCAGACATTCGTAAACAAAACGAACATTATTTCAACAATAATTTGAGAACGTTGCTTTCATTTCCCACCCCATTTATTATTTATTTTTACTCTTTTTATTCTATAATCACCCTGAGCATTTAAATTAAAAGCAAATTCCAGCTTCGCATTGTGATGCCAATTTTTTCCTATGCATTTAATTGTCCAGGATGGGTTTTGGAGATCACTTTGTGTATAGGAAAATGACCTTAATGATCAATTCCTTTGTATGATTAAACAACAATAACAACTTTATATATTTACAACCAGTGGGCGGGACCATCTATTAAAAATAAATCAAAAAGAAAATTAAAAAAAAAAAAATACCTACTTACATGAAAGTGTTTACATTTTTGCAATCATTTGCGAAAGAAAAGAAAAAAAATCGGAACAGACTGCCTTTGAATATTTTTCAATGTCAACAATATTTCCATTGAAATACACAAACAGTCTCATTTTTAGATACCTAAAACTTTTTTTTTTCCA
>NW_007408499.1:0-666 GCF_000475195.1 Diaphorina citri
ACAAAATCTATTTACATGAGCTTCTCTTTGATGTTTGGGACAGATTCTAATACAGATGAAGGTTGCTTATTTTTAGTTAGGGACCTAGGTATTTTCAGTAAAAAATACCTTAAGTAAAAAATACCCATGTTTCTGTTTTTATCCTCTTGAGCTTTTTTATAGATCTACTCGAATGGGTATTTTTAGATGCCTCTAAATCTGGTATCTGCTTAGAAAGACCTGTATCAAATACCATTTTTGAACAGATGAAATTCATGGTTGAATCTTGAAAAAGTTGGGAAAAACTAGGAGCTCAAATGAAACTGGGTATTTGTCTGCTTATGTTTTCCATATGTTTTCTTGCACCCTACTTGTTTTGTGTAAAGAAAAACACTCCATGCACCAGTTGAAAAGAAAGCTTGAAATGTTACAGTACATTTACCGTGCATTGAAGTTTCTGAGTTCGTACAAAGGCTGTGGAGTATTGTAACTTCTTTCCAGGACAGAAAATAGAGGGGGGGATTACAAGGGACCTTGGTCTTGATTCTTGATCCTATAGGACGGGATTATTATAAATCCTTAATCCTGATATGGATACCAAAAAATAATGGTACCTAGGTAGGTAGGTACCTAAAAAGAAAATAAATGTTTTGAACCTTCTCTACAAGATCTATGATTTCACTTGGG
>NW_007408500.1:0-666 GCF_000475195.1 Diaphorina citri
TTTTAGAGTTTTGGCCCCCCCCCCCCCCCATTTTTTAGTTTCCTTCCTTTATTTTCAGTAGGGTGGTAGATAGGATTTAGATTTTAGAATAATAAATAATATGAATACCTACTTAAATAAGTATAGTTTTTCTACTCCCCTGTAAGAGTCGTATCATTTACCATAACCATTGAATTGAATAAATATATCACAAACAGGATCTGATTTTGAGAAAAAAAATGTTGAGTCGAGGTGTCTCGGTTTTGTCTGGCAAAGTTTCTGAAGAGAAGAGTGCAAAGTTACCGTATTGGGGTTTGAAAAGTCCCTCTTCAATAGAAATAATAGAGTTTTTGCAACCAATATTAGCTTCCCTTTAACTGAACTATTTAACGTTCTTTGACGAAAAGAGTCCAGTTAACAGGACGCTAATTTTGGGTGCTAAAACTCTCTAATAGTTACCTTGGCTGTGTTTTACTTGCAAAACAGAGTCCCCTTTATCAAAGTTAAAAAAAAACAGTAAATTTTATAGTGTTTACTTCCGGGTATTCTGTGTTGTTAAAGTGCATGTTAATCTATGTTATTTATTATATGAAGAATATAAAGTGTTTCACTTAAGAGAACTATACGTCCAAAAATTGATTATATTTGCACAAAAGCAAAACAATGATTGGAACCAAACAAGTCACA
>NW_007408501.1:0-666 GCF_000475195.1 Diaphorina citri
TTTTTTTTTTTTTTTTTTTTTTTTTAAGAGGTTTGACTGTAACTGCTATTATTAAACCTACAGTTTTATGGCCAAATATTCTCGCTCTTAGGTCAGACTGAAGACAATGTCGGCCAATCAGATGTTTGGAATTAATACTTTAGTGCGACTTGAGAGCCAATATTTTGTTAGTAAATTTATGAACACATTTATGGGTGTAGTAAGTTAAAGGAATGCTCGTGACACTTGTCACTTGTGTGGTAAACTTGAGTGCTAACTATGTACGAAGAAGATTACTTGAGAGTACTTAAAAGTTAGTGTGAGGTTTGTGACTGTCTTATTGTCTTGAAACTTTTGTCTTTGAATAGGAAGATAAGTATGGTTTTATGTAGTACCTTAGTAGGTACCCATCATGTTGAAGTATGGGCTCACCATGAGATGTTTGAGTGAAATGTAAGAAAATTGACCGCAGCTAAGTTTCTCTCTGAAGTAGTGTCCTTGTGTGTCTGGTTATTATACGAAACCTCGAGTTAAGGTGGGTGTCAAATCCATATGTTGTTGGTTGTAAAACAATATTTCGAGAAATGGACTGGTCATTAATTGAAGATACCTACATAATATGTATCTTGTGAGCATTTATAAATAAAAAAGCAAACAAAATTGGTAGAATACGTTGATCTTCGTCTG
>NW_007408502.1:0-666 GCF_000475195.1 Diaphorina citri
TTATTTATTATTTTTGACGATCTTTACGAAAAAAATACATTTGGACAGTTATATTTTTCATGAGAATCATCAATTTGAATTTACCATTTCGCGGAGTGAGAGTTCATTTTTTCGGTCAATGAGCGAATTCGGGGTTTGAGCCTAACATAAACGTATATGTGTGGGGGTGTTTGCTAGCGGGGGTGTATTATGAGTTTATAAGAAGTAAGTAAATAAGTAATACCTACAAATTGGAGTTAATGTTCAAGTTTTTCGCCAGGATTCAGGGATCATTTTAAAATTTTAAATTTTTGATGAAACCTGATGGAACCATAAATTCAGATGTATGTATGTAGGGAGGTAATTTATTTATAATACTTACTTCGGCAGACCCTGTTTAACGCATGAAGTGGGTGAAATTTCTATCACCAATCTCAGTGGCGTAGTGGTATACTTTGGATCTGAAGGTTGGTGGTTCGAGTCCAAGTCCAGTCATAAAATTTAGCGTACATATATTATATTTTAGCGTATAGTATAGCGTACAACAACATTTCTGACCGCTGAAATTTCGGTTTTAATCGTTCTAACAGAACGATTTTTCTTTGGTTTGTGCTGAAGCAACAAAGGTGCATTCACACAACACCCCGATTAAGCCTTGGATTCTTGTAAGCGCTAGGCCGCGGGTTC
>NW_007408503.1:0-666 GCF_000475195.1 Diaphorina citri
AGAAAAATATATGTGGGCAGGTGGGCCAATAAATGGTACGTTTTTTAAGTGGGCGAATAAATGGTACACTTACCCTACTTCGGGGAGACAGCTCCGATAACGACCTCACAATAACGTTCATTGTTTCTATAACAGAATCTCATCACAGTGCTAATTTTATTCCTTTTTAAGCACAGATAGTACTTTTCAGGATAAAGTTCCCCCCGGTGGGAATCGAACCCACGAGCTAGCGCTTACAAGGCGGGGACGTTACACCTCCAAGTTAACTAGACTGGCTTCAGTTGCTTCTTCTTTTAATTTCAATACAAGAGTTTCACCGTCATTTTTCTTTTTTTTTGTATCAATGAAACAAATGCTACATTAGATGGTCTGCGTCGTAGCATGTCCACCATGTAGTATAGTCATCACTCATCAGAATGGAGGTCGATAAGAGACACACTAATTTCCAATCAGGAGTTGAATCAACACGATAACACCAGAAAGCAACCCGTTGAAATAATTGCAATCTAATACCTTGATACCTGCGAGTGCAATTTTTTGTAAATGGTGGGGATGGAACCCGGGACCGTCTATTACATACCTATCGAATACGGGTTCTGTTCCACAGGTTCAATGAGGGGTTCCCAAAGAGCGCGGGCCATGTTATAGTAACGCACTTGTAGTGTG
>NW_007408504.1:0-666 GCF_000475195.1 Diaphorina citri
GCAGTGACCACTACGCCATGGGAGCTGACTTGATAATCATTATAATAGATGCTTTGACGTTGAAATTGTGCGAAAAGACAAAGGGTGAATTCACTGCAAGGACTCTAGGCTGGAGAGTTTTTTCTTTCTTAGCAATTATTGAGGGGACTAACATTAAGTCCTTGCCCTGTAGAAAATTACCTTCTGGTATCCACGGATACGTAAGGAACAACAAAAGGTAATATCGACAGTCCTACCTATAAGATTCTAAGCTACCTGCTTTTACATAGAACAAGACCTATCTAGTAGGTATCTAGACACATAAAAGTTAGGTACATAGGTACATATTATGTAAATATGTATGTATCTACGTTAAATTATTATTCAATGACAATGTAATGAAAAACAATGTCACTGTAAAGATAGTTAACAATGGAAACATGACTCAAGATGACAAAGTTTACGTAAAAATAGAGCATCAAATTTGAATAAATCACGTACCTACTACATATATAGATCGGAAGAGTGTACTATGTAGGTCTAAGTCATTCAACATAGGTATTGCGTAGGTATCCTAGAACCAATGTCTCGGACTAGCCAGCCTAGTTTACTTAGTTGGTAGCGCGTCTGCCTTGTAAGCGCTAGGCCGCGGGTTCGATTCCCGCCCGGGGCGGATTTTATCCTGAT
>NW_007408505.1:0-666 GCF_000475195.1 Diaphorina citri
GTTCAGCATAAAAACTCGATTAGCGAATGAAAAAAAAAAAATCTTATGTAAAAATTTTCCCCTTTCAAATGGTAGAGAAAGAGAGAGTTGAGACTGTTGAGGGAAAGAAAGAGAGAGACAGAGAGTCCTTCAAATGAAGGATAAAAGGCAGAGGAACAGATACGGAAGCACAGAAAGAGCGAGAGGGAGAGAGAGAGAAGGAAATAGAGAGTTAAAGAGAGAGAGAGAAAGAGACAGAGAGAGGAAGAGCGAGAGAGAAAGAAAGAAAGAGAGAGAGAAAGAGAGAGAGCAAGGATAAAAAACATGGAAATCTTGCCAAGGATAAAAAACATGGAAATCTTGCCATGTGATGTAACAATCAAGTGTTTAGTTAAAGTGGATAATGTTATGACTACTTGACTAGGGTCATTTCCCCAGACCATATGTATAGTAATAGTACAATGTACCTATGACATAACTATACTGCTATGAAGGTACCTACATCCTATTGCGTTGGACGGAAAACCAAAATTGGAAACTTTTTTTTAATGTCTTTCTTACGTAAACTGTCGTCGAATTTACCTACATAGGATATGTGGATAGGAAATAAGCAATGTTCGTTCAAATTAACCGGACATTGTTCATACAACATTTGGGCTGGCACCGGTCGCTATGCGCATTTACATG
>NW_007408506.1:0-666 GCF_000475195.1 Diaphorina citri
TGGGAAATCTTCTTTGATTGAGTATCCTGAGTTTTTTAGTTTCTTCCCATTAGTTAATAACTCCATCTTCCTTTTCCATGTTGTTAAACATGATTAGAGAAAAAATGGAAATATCAATACTTAGCACAGAGATTGATTCTATCAGAAGATTTGGTAAAACACAGAATAATAAAAGACCTATCATCATGGCGCTAATAACACTAATAAAATAAGGTAAACTAATTAAAACTATAAACTGTACAGATGGATGGCTTATTGAGACAAAGTTCGGTCACTCCCCCCACACGTCTACTCCCCTTTATTCAAAACACAGAAAAAGATCGCACTGTAGATCTGGTCTCTTCGAAATCTCCAAAGCAAGTGTACTCGTTAACTCTTCTGGCTAACAATCCCAGGGTTTAGGGTACCACCCTCAATATATGATACACGTGTAATCTGAAATAAGCGTGGCCTGTAGCACTACCCTTCGTCAGCAGAAAACCAGAAAAGAGTTTCGAGATGTGGGGGGTGCGCCGTGTTCTCAATAGCAGGCTTCAATCTCACACTATCCGATAAATATGTATTGATATGCGTGGCAACTGTATTGGGGGATTAAGGAGCGCGGTAGCGCTCCGCCCCGCCAAGTCAAGAAAGTTTGACCGCGCTACTAGAGATATTATACGCGAC
>NW_007408507.1:0-666 GCF_000475195.1 Diaphorina citri
AGATAGAAATCTGCAACATGTGTGTTTTTACAGTTTTGTTCATAGAGTTGATGTAGGTACAAAAAACTGAACCATAAGGCACATAAAAAAAAAGAAAAAAAATACTTGATGAACAGAAACAAAACATTAAATTCTAGTTCCGTTTTGTTCATTGA
Source organism: Diaphorina citri (assembly GCF_000475195.1). Taxonomy (NCBI): domain Eukaryota; kingdom Metazoa; phylum Arthropoda; class Insecta; order Hemiptera; family Psyllidae; genus Diaphorina; species Diaphorina citri. Next base: position 156 of record NW_007408507.1, read on the forward strand.
GGAGACAGGAAATTCAGGTTTAAAAGATAGCCACCTACCTATAGAACTCCACTCCACATGAGTTCTATAGCAACTGGATAGCTTAATATTGGTGGATTTTATTTGCGGATTATGAAGTGCAAGGTACCAATTTGTTTTATGGAAAGGATAGTATAAGGTCTAACCTTGTGATGGAAACGGTTTTGGACTTACATTACTTACATACCTGTCACTATTTTCAAGCAAATTTATCTTGGAGGGGCTGCAGCCATCAGTTGAAGCCAGAGGAGTTGAATTTAGAATACAGCATACTTTTTGGAATATCTGAAACAAACAAGACAGATAAAAGTGAGAGAAGTAAGCAGAGAGCCTTAAAAAGTGTACTTATCACTCTTATTTATACAGAAGCAGAAGTGTGGTTAATAATTATTTATGCATCTCTGAATATTACCCTTTTTTTAGCGAAAAAATCTAGGTAATTTACCAAGCTATTTACTTATACAGAGGTACATTTGTATCTAGGTAAAAAAAA
>NW_007408508.1:0-666 GCF_000475195.1 Diaphorina citri
GAAAAATTCCGTTGGTCCTCATTTTTCCTGCTCTATGACTTTGAAACATGACCCAAGTAAGCGCAACTGATCTATTCTGTATTACCTGCTCCTGTAATGCCATTCACTTCCTCTTCAAGTTTACTATGATGGGAGCGTTGCACCACGATCTCTTGTTCTATTTCCGATATCTGACGCTTCATCAGTAGAACCTGAAATCAAGAGAAAGTGTTGTGTTCATTACAAGATATCCTTCAGAAATTGAAACTTACTGGTAATTGGTATTGTCGTGCGCTCAGATGGCCAGCAGTACCTAATAGCAGGATGAATGTTCGTCCTGACAGTCGACTTCTACTTTTGAGTCGACAACCATCGACAAAAATTTGCGCTGATTTTTCGGTTGCGAATATTTCTGGTGGGATCAATATAAATTGAAGAAACCATTTACTGAAGTAACTTTCTGGTGTTCTTGTGTTGACCCAGCACCTAAATGGGAACTGTCTCTTCTCGCCCATCTTATGAGAGACATACTACGGGATGGGCAATGGGCATGCTTACCGTAGGATTATTGTTCTCAGTGTCACTCGCATGGCCTGAAGATAGACCATCTTCCAGTACGGGCATTCCAGGATAGGGTCTCTCCCCCTGATGTAGGGGCAATATGGTCAGTCCTCCCCCTCCTCCTCC
>NW_007408509.1:0-666 GCF_000475195.1 Diaphorina citri
GTCCAATGGTCCATTGGATGTGGCTGAGAAGGAAGCTATCCACATGAAAATGGAAAAGTTCATTTAGAGCTTGACACGGTTACTGTGGTGCATCTGCAACCCAAACATATGCACAGGATAGGTGCACTAAATCAATGTGAAATACTCTGACAACCTGTCCCACAGATATGTGCAAGCTGCATAGGGTAATATCTATTGTGTTTCAGGTATCAGGTAGCTAAGTTACTCCATATATTTTGAGGTATCTCCCGCCCGTCTCTCCTGTTTCCTATGAGTAATAGGAACTAGAATAGCGGACAATTTATTATTGACCCACCATCCTATACAGTGTGTCTCAGAAGTCCTGTAAGGTACCCCCTATACATACCTATATCTGTTGAAGGGCTAGGGATTTGATCAATCCCAGGATTCCTATCCAGAAATCCTGTATGGTACCCCCTATACATATATCTGTTGAAGGGCTAGGAATTTTTGAATTTTGATCAATCCCAGGATTCCTAAGACTAGGCAAGTTCAACCCAGTGCCATATGGTCGCATTAAGAACCTCGTACGTTCCCGGAAAGTGGTACTTTTAGGATAAAAATGGCCATCGAACAAGGTTTTAATGCCACCACTGGATCAACTGGATGGGCCATTTGCCTTTCCCCAGTCCTAGGATTGATCAG
>NW_007408510.1:0-666 GCF_000475195.1 Diaphorina citri
GATAGGCATGGCCGTAAAAGACTGGGCCTTGATACCTTGAAGAAGAACAAGAGTGGTTCGGAGGGATACACTTTCAGAAGAAATAAATAGCTTCCTAGTGACCCAAAAGACACAACCCCGACCCAAAGTTGTGACTTTGCCGGGTGAATAGCTCATCCTTAAAGGGAATTTAGAGAAAAAAGTGTAAGGGACTCTGCGTGGGGTAATGGAAAGTAAAAAATCACACAAGGGTGCCAAAATGGGATTTGGTACACCAGTAATCAATGGAACTACTCCTCCCCCTATCTGGTTGGTCCTTTGATATAATACCTTTGTTGGGTCTCTTGTCTCGAGCCCTTTGCGGTGAAGCAAATGAAAAAGAGATCGAAATTACAGGGCATTAAAATCAGAAAATTACAGGGTTCGGTTTGTACGCGCTTTACATCTTACACTTTACAAATGTTTCTGCGTTTCTATGAGTTGGTGTCAGATTAAAAACATCCCCTTACTGTGTGATTTAGGGCGGGAACTTCCACAAAAACGATTCGAAGATGATTTGGAAGTAAGTTTGTTATGTGTTGATGAGAATCTAGCTCAAAGTATTCGTAATAACAATTGCTCTGATGGCTCTAGATTCTAGAAGGAGGACAGGATAGGAAAAAACCAACCATTCCGAGAGCGAACCTT
>NW_007408511.1:0-666 GCF_000475195.1 Diaphorina citri
ATAATAATAATAATAGTGCTTATTTATACTGCTCGCATAGGACTGAAAAGTTCCTTTACTCCAGCAGTAGGCTACTACATGGTCAAATTCTCAAATTATATTGAGGATAAAATTCCATACCTCGGCTGGGATTGAACCCACGCCCTCCTGTTTACCTGGTCAAATTCTCAAATTATATTGAGGATAAAATTCCATACCTCGGCTGGGATTGAACCCACGCCCTCCTGTTTACCATATTGAGGATAAAATTCCATACCTCGGCTGGGATTGAACCCACGCCCTCCTGTTTACCAGGCGAGCGCCTTGACCAAACCACCGAGGCTTAGTCTGGCTGGGGGAATTTGAACAGAGAGTGTAGACCTGTTTAATCTGGCTAAGGGACTAACAGATAAAATTCCATACCTCGGCTGGGATTGAACCCACGCCCTCCTGTTTACCAGGCGAGCGCCTTGACCACTACACCACCAGGCAAAAAAACTTTTTTAAAGTCTAATTTATTCTTCTTCGAAGCCTTTTCCTACTCAAATAGGGTCGGCGTTTTTAACTCTGATTTATTATCTAATATATAAAAATGAATATTTGTTTGTCTGTTTGTGTGTTCGAACTTTATGCCTGGCCAAACCGCTCATCCGATTGCTATGAAACTTTGTGAACTTATTGCTTGCA
>NW_007408512.1:0-666 GCF_000475195.1 Diaphorina citri
TATACCACTCCCCACACATTGGTAAAACCGGCTCTCAGGTAAATTTGAGGTAGGTCATTGTTACTATGGTTTTTATCATCGCATTCAGGTTTGATATTTACGCCTCCATTCGTCACAAGCCCTTGTGGCCTAGTGGATAAGGCATCGGACTTCTAATCCGAGGATCCTGGGTTCAAATCCCAGCAGGGGTGTTTTTTGTTTGATATTTACGCCACTATTCGCCACAAGCCCTTGTGGCCTAGTGGATAAGGCATCGGACTTCTAATCCGAGGATCCTGGGTTCAAATCCCAGCAGGGGTGTTTTTTGTTATCCAGGAAAGTTAAATTTTATGAGCAAGAGTTACGTGAGCAAGGTTTTAGTGTTCAAAATATTTTCTTCCCAAATTAGGGCATGTAGCTAGCAATTTAGGGATGGATTTAAGGTTACAATTGGTCAATTTTATAAACTTGCTTCAAGACTAAATTTTCATTACCATTTCCCAATTTTCCCAATAGTTTTCCTAGTGTCCTAGTCAGTCACAAGTCACAAAAGTGGCCAGGGATTCAGGGACGCATTGGACCGCAGAACAACCACGGTTTGAAAACCACTAACTACCATCATTGAAAGAATACTTTTTCTTTTAACTACCGAACCGACAAAAAAAGTCCAAACTTTAATATTACAGA
>NW_007408513.1:0-665 GCF_000475195.1 Diaphorina citri
GTTAGGTGGTAGAGAACGCCTCCGGCGTTAACCTCACCTAGTGGTTACCTTCCACTCAAGAGTCTATTATTATTATCATATTGGTCTCTTTTTTTCCCCCAAGCTCTACAGTTTACTGGATATGAGATCCACGGGGACGAAGTTCTTCACTTTCCTTTAAACTCGGATAATATTAAATTCGGCGAGAAATTTTAATAGGAATTGAGCATCTTTGGGGGTGGAAAACTAGAATATTCCCGCCGGAACTGCAGAGAATATTGGAACAAACTTTTCCCTCCCAACTCAATAATGAACTTCTAATCTGCATAAAAAGTTATTATATCTTCGACAAAATGAAAACTACAGGGAGTGCTGAGGAACTACAGAGGACTGCAGGAGTGAAACTACAGAAAACTAGACGGAGGGAAGAGAGGACTACAGGGTATGCAAGGAAGTAGATGAACTACAGGGAACTACAAGGGAGTGTCGGGAAAACTGGGGAACTACAGGCCGCAGGAGATTAAAATGCATGGGAGATGGAAAAGTCTGTTGAAAAATTATGATCGAGCACCGCGAATAAAGTTGAAAACTTTGCTTGGATTTTGAAAATAGGTACATACATTCATAAACCCTAAACCAGTTTTTTTTTTTTTTTTTTTTTTTTTTTTAAAAATAAAAATGGAAAT
>NW_007408514.1:0-665 GCF_000475195.1 Diaphorina citri
ATTATTTATTATTTTTGACGATCTTTACGAAAAAAATACATTTGGACAGTTATATTTTTCATGAGAATCACCAATTCTCATATATTTTTTATAGTGAAAAATCCTCTAGGGACGATGGAAAAACTGGTTAACTTTTTTACTTTCTCTGATCCCATTGCAATAACTTTTTTTTAAGCTAGCAGCACGCTATTAGCCAGATGGTCACTCATCCGGGTACTAACCACGCGCAACCGTGCTCCACTTCAGTGATCCATGCGGAACTGGTGTTTTCAGGTTGTGGTTATGTGCCGGGTTGCCGGGTTGAGCTGAGACAGTACTAGGTGAGAGAAGACATTGTTTCTACATTTTGGCATGGGAGTGGTAACTTAAAAACAAGGCAAGTTTACCAACCTTGCCTATCTCAACCCGGTACATAACCACGACCTCAAGGTGCTATCGCCGCTGGTTTTGGAGAAAAAAAAAAAATGTGTGAAGGCAACTATAGAACTTTCACTAAATTTTAAGCAGTGCATATTGCATACGCGACTAATTTGAAGGGGCAAATTGTAGGTTTCTGAAAAAGAAAAACAGTCTATTTTTTCAGCTTTAATGAAATTACATTTCTTTCAAAAATCACTAGATTTTGACCTCAAATCACTAAATCACTAGATTTGCCAACAATTCAC
>NW_007408515.1:0-665 GCF_000475195.1 Diaphorina citri
TGTATCCGCCCATGAACTAGCATCATAACTCGAGAAAGCGAGGTTTGGATTTCGGCAAAATCCTCTCTCAAAAGAAGAAGAAAAGGAGGAGGAAGAGGAGGAGGAAGAAGGAGGAGGAGCAGGAGGAGGAGGAGGAGGAGGAAAAAGAAAGAACAGGAGGAAGAAGAAGAAGAAGAACAAGAAGAAGAAGAAGAAGTAGAGGAAGAAGAACAAGAAGAAGAAGAAGAAGACCAAGAAGAAGGAGGAGGAGGAAGAAGAAGAAGCAGAGGAAGAAGAAGAAGAAGAAGCAGAGGAAGAAGAAGACCAAGAGGAAGGAGGAGGAGGAAGAAGAAGAAGCAGAGGAGGAGGATGAGGAAAAAGAAGAAGCAGAGGAGGAGGAAGAAGATGAAGAAGAAGACGAAAAACTTCCTCTAATAGGTATTAGGAGCTCGGTAGGCAATTTGACAACTCAATCCCTCTCTTTTTTGTTCTTTCTCCTTTTCTAATACCTACTTTAATTCTCTCTTTCTCCCTCCCTCTCCTCTCTCTCTCTCTCTAATCTCTTTCTCTTTCTCTCTCTCTCCCCTAATCCCATTTCCAACTTTTAAAACTTTTTACTTTCCTTATCCTATAGGAAGGAAAGTAATGTAATCGGGTCAAAATTTCGATGGTCAGTTTTTAGTGCC
>NW_007408516.1:0-665 GCF_000475195.1 Diaphorina citri
TCCCCTCTTGCCATTTCTTCCTCTTCTACCCCTCCCATTATCCCTTCCTCTTCCTCCCTCTATTCTGTGTAGATTAGAGCTTCGAGAAGCAAACAAGATTTTGTTCGATAGGACGGAGAAGGAGAAGGGGAGAGAGGAAGGGGAGGGAGGGTTAAGGTAGGAAAAACAATTACCATAGTAAAGTTTCGGGGGCCAAGAGATGATATCTTTCTGCCTTAATTGAAATTTCTCTACTATGTTCTTTCTTAATTTAGTTCTCCTCCCTTTCTCTCCTTCCTTCTCCCTTCTCTCTCTCTCTCTCTCTTTCGCCTGAATAGGTAGTCTGCGGTTACTATCTCTTCCTAATGATAGCCTAGAGCAGGCTTGTCCAACCCGCGGCCCGCGAGCTCATTTTTGCGGCCCGCGAAGGCCCGCCTAAAAAAATGAACGAAAATGAGAAATAACAGTTAATTAATATACTAAATAAAATAATTAATGCATGAAATTTTTCAAATTTATTTGTGTACCGAAGACGGGAATGTCGATATTCACGCACTTGTGTCAGCTGCAGAGTGTCCACAGAAATCGCACTAATCTCATCATGTGGTAAGTTTTCATAATAAAATAAAATTATATTATAATTACATTACACCAGGCTATCCCCCCCCCCCTGGGTTAGGTTTTTG
>NW_007408517.1:0-665 GCF_000475195.1 Diaphorina citri
TTTCCTTTATTTTTTGAGGGGTGTAAAGCTGTTTTATTATCTCCATCTGGTGATATTGCATTACAACAACGTAATATTATTATTACTTCAACAATTTTAATATTAATAATTATTGTTCCAGTAATTTTTTTAACAATTTTTTTTAGTTGGTATTATCGATCATCTAATATTAATGCTACTTATTCTCCGGAATGGGGGGATTCAAATAAATTAGAATATTTAATTTGGTCTATACCGATACTTATTATAATGATACTTGGTACAATTACATGGATAAGCACACATAAACTAGATCCATATCAACCATTATCTCGTATTAGTAATAAATACAATATACCACCTAATATAAAACCATTAATAGTGGAAGTAGTATCACTAGACTGGAAATGGTTATTTTTTTATCCACAACAAGGTATTGCAACAATTAATGAATTAGCTGCCCCAATCAATTATCCAATTGAATTTAAAATTACATCATCTAATATGATGAATTCTTTTTTTATACCTGCGTTAGCTGGACAAATTTATACTATGCCAGGAATGGAAACTAAATTACACGCAGTAATTAATAAAATTGGTAAATATGAAGGATTTTCTTCTAATTACAGTGGATTAGGATTCTCTGGAATGAGGTTTAAATTTTATGGAATGAATAAAAAAAATTT
>NW_007408518.1:0-665 GCF_000475195.1 Diaphorina citri
CACCTGCCTTGTAAGCGCTAGGTCGCGAGTTCGATTCCGGGGCGGACTTGTGTCGTAGGCAGGCCCACACACTAGTTAAGTACTTGTCTGACTCGCTTACGTTAAACAGATAGTAGACTAGTGTCAACCTGTGGCCTGTGGGACTATAAACAGAGAGGAGAACAGCTAACTCTAAACAGCCTAGCTAGGTGGCAGTTCTTCAAAGGGTGCTCGCTGCATTTAAGGATTTAGCACAAGTCCCCACGATGATTGACTGCTGTTCAGGACGAGCCAATTAGACATGGCTAGAGACAATCACCCCAGTGAATGGCAGATACAAAAAAGTAAAAAGAAATCTTTTCTTTATCTACCTATTCTGCCATCACCATTCGGCTACAGCTGAAGCCGCTACAACAACAACAAGGTACCTATTGATAATACAAAAACATCTTTGGGTACCCTTTTGAGTATTGATACAAAATCACCTTGAGCCCCGAGGGTAAATGTAGTGGACAGCTGCTCTGAAGTGCTTCTACCTTCCTTGTATAGCTGTTCAATAGATTGAAACCAAAAGAACCTTATAGTGTGTCCAGATCAATGTGACAGCAAAAAAATAGGCATTGTTGCCAAACATGTCACATGTGTGCAATAGTAGAGAATCTTTAAAAGGGGAAGCTATATTGCAC
>NW_007408519.1:0-665 GCF_000475195.1 Diaphorina citri
TGTTCGCGGATTTGGCAATTATGTTCGCGGATTCGCGTCCCGAATCGACATTTTGGATATTTGGCAAGCCTACCTAAGTACCTCATTACTTCCAATTTTAATGCAAAATGAGCTGCCGGCATTTCTTTTCCTGGAAAAAAATATTCCAGAGATCCTAAGTTGCAATTTATTTCTTCTACGTCTTCATCTTTTCCTCCTCCCTCCTCCTCCTCTTCTTCTTCTTCCTCCTCCTCCTTCTTCCTCTTTTCTGTTTAGGTTCATATCTGGATTTCTAATTTTAAATCCACTTTTTTTTCACTTTCCTCTTCCCATTTTTCTTTCCATCATTCTCAGAAATCCTCATCTCTCAACTTTACTTTCTTCTTCTTCCTCTTCTTCTTCTTCTTCTTCTTGTCCTCCTCTTCTTCTTCTTCCTCCTCTTCCTCCTTCTTCGTCGTCTTCTTCTTCTTCTTTTCTTATTCTTCTTCCTCTCCTCCTCCTTCTTCTTCCTCTTCTTCTTTTTCTTCTTCTTCGTTTCCTCCTCCTTTTTCTTCTTCTCTTTCTCCTCCTCCTTCTTCTTGATCTTCTTTTTCTCCTTCTTCCCCATCTCTTCTTCTTCTTCTTCTTCTTCTTCTTCTTCTTCTTCTTTTTCTTCTTCTTCTTCTTCTCCTCCTCCTCCTCCTCCT
>NW_007408520.1:0-665 GCF_000475195.1 Diaphorina citri
TGACGTCACAAACCACCAGATTTTGTACTGGAGCCTTTGCTTGGGGATGTATCGACGGACTGGTTTGGCTTTCAACGCAAATTCGATGCAGTTTCTCTGGGAGGAAAACAAAGACTATGTTATTGGTTTGTCATTGCTTATTCTTATCACGGAAAGACCTCTAGACTAAAATCATTCAACTGATTCAGCCTTTTTAGATAAATTTACTTCAGTTACCTATTACCATTTTTGAAACTTTTTCTTATACCTATATAAAAGCGTCTGTCTAGTACCCACTTTCCCAAATAAACTACTGGTCCCCGTTTCACAAAGAATCCAAATCTAAACTTTCAGGCCCTCGACTCTTCGCAAAAGTTAGGAGATATGATTGATATGACGTAATATTACAGAGGAAAAACCTTGCATAAAAGTTGTAATAGTGCAAAATAGTCAAAGCTCTCTTAAGAACGCAGCCCTGGGAAGTTACTAAGGATCCCAGCTTCAAAGCTCAATCGAACAAAAAAATAATAATAATAAATCAAGTCGTCCGGTCGGATCCAACCCAGATCTGCATTCCAGATTTAAATAACCATCGGTTTGTGTCGGTGTGTCACAACCCGATGGTGTGAATATCACCTGGTTCTTATCCAGCTCGCAATTCTTGTACTCTTGCTCTCCTTCGTTTT
>NW_007408521.1:0-665 GCF_000475195.1 Diaphorina citri
CAAACCATCAGTCTCATGTCTCTACTGATGGGATAGTGTGAACTCTGTTGGCGCCATAGCCCGGTAGTCGCCATCTTGAATAACAATATCACACGTGCTCTAAGATATATGCCTGAGATAGGCACTTTGTTATAACTATCCTTCTATGCTACTGAGCATAACTGAGTGAGTTCAGCTTTAGTTAGAATAAGAAAGAGTTCAGAATTCTTTCATTAAAATTTCGAATAACAAACATTAGATTTTGCCTTACGTATCATCTTGTCAACGTTTAATTGACTTCCATGGACATGTGGGGACTATGAATAAACTTTGATTCGAATAAGCTCGATTTCAAAATTTCCGATTTTTGTCCATGTTGGGAATCGAACCTCGGAACTTTTGTGTGATTGCTATGACTGTACGAAGTGCTCTTTAATTGTTTTCAGCTTTTCACCAATTGGGAAAACTAGAAATGACGCCATCCGAAATAATAATAATACAACCGGTAGGTACCTATGTCTTTCCTACTACCTTCCTCTCCCTGGCCTCCCCCTCTTGCGCTCTTTTTTAATTTGAATAATCAAAATGGATTTTAGATGTTTGGGAAGGAATAATAATAATATAGGAATGTGCAATGAATAGGAATGGGAGTGAGAGAAAGAGAGGGGGAGGGAGAGAGGCGAGAG
>NW_007408522.1:0-665 GCF_000475195.1 Diaphorina citri
CTTTATGACTCTCAGACAGCCTCATAACTCTTGAATTTTTTTGTGGAAAAAAGAAATATATTTTTTTACTGTATTTCATTCGGCAGAGTGTGACCGGAAAGTTGCAATGCATTTTTTGTTTACGAAGATTTCTAATTTTAGTGCAGAATAGAGGTAAGGCAATTTTGACGTACATTTTCTAACGACAAACAATTTTTACAAATATCTATATTCAGTCGCAGAAACATAACACCTTAATCAGCTTAATTAATTAATAAAATGAGTACTACTGAACCAGGTTGTTAAAAGACACCTTAATTCCTTCTTGGAAAAATGGCACATCCTCTAATATTAGTGGATGTGCCATTTTGACTGCAGGTGTATATAGAGGATGTGCCATTTTGACTGCAGGTGTATATAGAGCGCCAGAGCAGGATAATTTCGAAAACTTCTGTAACGTGTTTGAAAATGTGCTGTCTAAATATGGTCTGGGAAACAGAATCTTTATCCTGTGAAGGCGTTCCAAATTTGTACATATGTCAAAAGATCATTAATTCGGTAACAATTTAGGGGGACTTCAAGTTCCCTTCAAGAAAAGAGGGCCATCACACATCATGTTCTAATTCCTTCAATGAAGGAGTGACGTTGCAAACTTTTCAACCACCTTTCCTTAGGTATATTTTTTT
>NW_007408523.1:0-665 GCF_000475195.1 Diaphorina citri
ACGAAGGTCTTATCGTCCCGAAAGCGAAGAGAGAAGAAAGACAGGAGAAAGCCAGCCGTTCCGAGAACGAACCCTATCCCCCTTCAGGGTAAAATCCTGATAAAAGGGCGAGGATCGAACCTGCAGCCTATTGCTTATAAGGAAGACGCGCTACCAACAAACCGATGTCTTATCGTCTCAAAATCGAAAAGAGAAGGAGGACAGGGGGACAAGGACAAGACATGAGAAAGCCAACCAGCCTTTCCGAGAACGAAATAGGCTGAACAAGTTTTCGGTCAAAAAAAAAAAAAAAAATCGGCTCTATCCAATACTTCTAAATAAATACTACTACCTACCTATGTACCAATGTACCTGTACCTACTGTAAGAATTCCTCATGCTGTCCCAGGTCACATAAATATAGAATGATAGATGTCCTAGGTTCGGCATTACTATTATCTTGATAGTCACGTATACTAGAATGATAGATGTCCTAGGTTCGACATTACCATTATCTTGATAGTCACGTATAGTGATGTGACTTGACCACTGTGTGCTTTAGGAATCCTCTGTCTTCCACCGCCCGCTATACAGGGTTCCTTGTAATAATAATAGAATAGAATATACCTTGTTTATACTACCAGCATAGGACTGAAAAGTCCCTTTACTCTCGCAGTCTAAACAAGG
>NW_007408524.1:0-665 GCF_000475195.1 Diaphorina citri
TGCAGGACATTTCATATAAGCAGTGCAGGATATTTCATACAGTGCAGGATATTTCATATATACAGTGCTTATAAGTAGTGCATATTTCATACAGTGCAAGATTACTGGTGTAATATTCACTCACCATTTTCACGGTATGGTCCCCCTCTCCTAAATCTGAATTTCACTCCCCCCAAAATATTTTACTCCAGGGGACTGGAAAAGCATTAGCTCACACTAAAAAAAACTCAAGGTAGAAACACACTACTATCACGTCACGTCACGTGACGTCATGGGGAGTCAGGAAGATGTAGAATAGAATAGAATATACCTTGTATATCCTGCCAGAATGACCCTGAAAAGTCCCTTTACTCCCGCAGTCTAAACAAGGTCTTATATACCTATTATAGTTTAAACATATGTAAGAACCTGAATTTCACTCCCCCCAAAATATTTTACTCTAGGGGACTGGAAAAGCATTAGCTCACACTAAAAAAACTCAAGGTAGAAACACACTACTATCACGTCACGTCACGTCACGTCACGTCACGTCACGTGAAGTCATGGGGAGTCAGGAAGATGTAGAATAGAATAGAATATACCTTGTTTATCCTGCCAGAATGACCCTGAAAAGTCCCTTTACTCCCGCAGTCTAAACAAGGTCTTATATACCTATTATAGTTTAA
>NW_007408525.1:0-665 GCF_000475195.1 Diaphorina citri
AAAAAAAAACCAAAAAAAAAAAAAAAAAAAAAAAAAAAAAAAAAAAACAATGGCTGAAACTCTGGATTAATTTCTGGGGACCTCTTTTTTACTTTCCTTATCCTATGATTTTTTATCTTATATTAATAAAATAAAAAATCATAGGATAAGGAAAGTAAAAAAAAAAGGTAAATTATGTACGTACCAAAGTAGAGTGAGTTATGCACAATCTAACTAGGTAAATAATGTAAATCAGTTATCTCCCCTTACCTTATTAGACTCTAATGATACGAATACTGATCTGAGATTCTGAGGTTTGAAAACGCCAAGTAAGTAGATACTTTTCGTCTAGGCAGTAAAATGTGTCCCCACCCCAAACAAGTTAGGCCCGTCGCAAATCGAATCCCATTATCGACAAAAATTTGCACTCATTTTTCGATTGCAAATATTTCAATGGGTTACTTTCTGGTGTTTTCGTGTTGACCCAGCACCAGCTATTTCACCTAAATGAGAAGTTTTGTGTCTCTTCTTGCCCATCTGATGAGAGGCATGCTACGGGATGGGCATGCTACGACACAGACCACACGCGTCTAAAGTAGCAGTTGTTTCATGGCTACGAAATAAAAAAAACGGTCAGATCAAAAAAGATGAGGGAAACAGTCATCTTTAAAAAAAAAAAAAAAATC
>NW_007408526.1:0-3089 GCF_000475195.1 Diaphorina citri
TTCGATTCTCACCATAGACAAAGAATTTTCACTCCTATTTTGACTGAAATATTACACTGGGGTACTTTCTGGCAAAGTGTTCATCTCATGAAAGATATAGGAAATGGGTAGTTAGCTAGTTGGTAGTTTATAGGTACAATGGGATGGACATTATTTGACGCTCAAGAGATGAAATCTACCCAACTTTCTACACACACCTTAAGCCCGGCACATACGTCATGAGATATCTCTCAACTTGGTCTTCAATTATAACTTCTTAAATTAACCAAATTGTGTACCCGATATCTGCGCAAATTTCACTAGTTTAGACCTGAAAATTGCGCACATAAAGGGTACACACGCAACAATCTGACGAAAAACCAGATTGGAAATCCAAGTTGGGAGACATATCCTAGCATCTATGCCGGGCTTTATGCAACACAAACTTTCAATTCACACGGCAAATAAATTTCAATCGTTGACAAGTCGACTTTTCACTTCACAGCATCTCACATCACGTACTCCATTGATTTTATATTACCACTCCGGGATGTGGAAGAATATTTGAATAATTCGAGCAAGATACACATCGAGGTTTGGAGGCGCCATGCTTGAAAGCATACGAAGAAAGTTTTATTTGTTTGTGCAAAGTGACAATGAAATTATTCCAATGTCATTTCGAGGACGTTATGAGTTAATTATGCATGTGATGGTCTTTGTTGGGCCATTTAACACACAGGCACATTTGCCATTTACCGTGTAGGCAGGCGATATTATCGCTTATTTTCCGCTGGGACTGGAGCTTAAGAGGACACGGATTTTCCTTTGGCGATTTTCTTGGTGGTAATGGTGGGAAATGGAACATTGCCTGGTATTGTACCATTTCCCTATTTCCCCACTTTTACCACCTGAAAATTGCGAAAGGAAAATGCGACTATTGCATGTGTGGAACCAGACTTTTTTCACCACAGATCGGGAGAGAAAGTGTAAATTTGAGTTTTTTCCATTTTCCAGGGGATGCAAAGTAAGGAGGGAGAAAGAAGAGAGGGGGATAGAGAAGGAGGGAGTGTTTGATCAAAGATCAAAGGCTGTCGATGGCTGAGATTTCCCCGGGGGCAGTTATCACGTGTTAGACAAGGACACCTATATGTGCTTTTGCTTTGTGTTTTATATTGTTACATGAGAAAGAGCGAGAAGAAGGGAGGAAGAGAGAGAGGGAGAGAGGAGGGAGGGAGAGAGAGAGTCAATAAAACTCTACATTCTATGTAAAGTACCTAGGTGGAGTTTATTATAGGATGAGAGTAGGTATGTGTAAGAGCGACAAAGAGTGATAGATGGAGGGATTAAGAGGGAAGGAAGCCAATTACTGTTACATGCTCGTAAAAAGCAATTACTTTTCGTAACTAGTATTGTTGGGTACGAGAAAGTAGGGTAGTTAGTACCTTCAAAGTAACTTTGTCAATCTCGTAAAATCCTGTTTTTCCTTATATGTGTACCATCACTGAATACACCCTGTTTTCTCGGGATAGTATGCATAAAAATAAATTCTATTCTATCATTAATACCATACATATTAATAAATTGTTGAAAAGCTTTTAGCTAGACTGTATGAAATGCTAAAATGGTTTACACGAGGGGGAGGGAATGGTATTAAAGCTTATGGCCCTGGCGTCTGAGAGATTTTTTCGGGTTTAATATAAGTAGGTAGATACTGTTTTCGTAGAAGGAGGGTAAGGGGTTATATTTTGGAAAAGTTGAGAGGGAGGAGGAGGAGGAGGAGGAGGAGAGAGGAGGAGAAGGAGGATTAAGGATTGGTTCATCCGAGGATTTGCAAGACATATTCTAAAAATTTATTCCCTGAGCCTTTAGATTCTCGGAATCCGACAGCAAAGTGAGAAGGATAAGCCTATTGTGATACTAGACTTGATGAGTTCAGCCATGTTAGGTAACATCATAGTCCGTACATATATTTGGAACCCCAACGCCTGACTTTATAGGATAGGGAAGGGCCATAGAGAGATTGAGTGAAGAGAGAGAAAATGCGGAGTGAACATTATCTTAATGAGTTAGAAGGAAAAAAATCACGGTCTAAATGAATATAATAATAAAAAAAAAGGCGGCTTCAGAGATAAAGAAAAACTTTTGAGAAACGGAGGATGAGAGGAGAATATGTATAAGATCTGGAAGAAGAAAAAAAGCCATATTGGGACTTCAGCAAGACATTAACCCACAAAGATCTTTAGTTAGTTAGGCTATAGGGCGCATAGGAGACAAAAATATGATCATGATCATCTCTAACATGGTTAGATAGAACCATCACCCGGTGTATAGCAATACAAAAAGACATCTTTCTGAATTCTGCATATCGCCTTTATCGGCGAGGCTAGAGCGACAACAAGAATAAGACAACATTAGACTGGAAGGAAGACATAGAGTGATATTGAGATGTGAGGGAGTCGAAAAGAAGAGAAAATCTTGGCGCATATGATTGAACAAAGACATTTTGTCATAATACCAAAATTAGTATTAAAATTTTAAGCGCGTCAGTCTGTTTGAAAATTGATCTATGAATGGTGTGACTCACATAAATTTTTCCAGAACAGTAAATTATAATAACTGATTGGCGGCTTCTAGCAGATAATAGAAAACTTTTTTGAACAAAACGCGGAGGTCCATAATGGAGAATATTTTGAACTTTATTATCGTATAAAGAATCTGGAGAAGAAAAAAGCCATATTCGGACTTGTCAGTCCGACCATTAACCCACTAAAAATCTTTTAAGGTTAGGCCCCCTTTTAGGGCAGTAGGAGCAAAATAATGAAAATCATCAAATTCCTTACTCGGGGAAAACAAACATTGTTGTGGTAGGGAAATTTTTAAGCTGTCAACCAACCAGTTAAATACTTGGCGAATGGTTTGGAACATGACCTTTTGTCATAAACCAAAAAATTTTGCGATTAAAAATTTTTAAGCAACTGTTTGTGGACAATTGGCCTGACTCATACCAAATTAGATATCTTATATAAAAAATAATTAACTCCGTACGAGGAAAGTGGTAAATATTAAATAATAATTACTTCACGTACAGAAGTGGTATTATTTAATAACTA
>NW_007408526.1:3277-10306 GCF_000475195.1 Diaphorina citri
AGTTCTGTGGGTCAACTTTGAAAGGAGTTCTGGGGGTCAACTTTGAAAGGAGTTCTGTGGATCAACTTTGAAAGGAGGACCAAATAGTATTAACTGCTATATTATACAGAACTCCTATCAAACTAGCCTTGTGTTCACCACTGACGACTCTTTCTCTTCCTACCCCTTTTTCCCCTCTTCATATTCCTCCCTCCTCTTTATCTTCTTCCTCCTCTTCCTCCGTTTTCAAATGGAAAATTCATTTCCACTCTGAAAATTTGCCCGGAGACCTAGACGAATTTCCAGTAAATGGATAATTGGATGCCTTCACAGAAGCTGCAACGGAGTCCAGGAACAGGAAAATAACGAAATTACTGACCTCTCAGTGAGTTTACGATAGTTGTTAATTGCATTTCTTGTTGAGTTTGTTTGAATGTTAATGAAATGTATCGCGCAAAGGACTTGACTGTATGAAATCTACGCTCAGAAGGAGAAGAAAAAGAAGACGAAGGAGAAGAGGGGGAAAAAGAAGAAGAAGAAGAGGGAGAAGAAGAAAAAATAAGAGAAGAAAAAGAAGGGAAAAAGAAGGAGAAGAAGGAGGAGGAAAAAGAAGAAGAGGAATGAGAAAAAGAGAAGGATGAGAAGGAGAAAGAGAAAAAGAAGACGAAAAGGAAGAAGAAGAAAAAGAAGAAGAGGGGGGAGGAGGAGGAGAAGAAGAAAAAGAAGAAGAGGGAGGAGGAGAAGAGAGAGAGAGGAAGAAAAAAACCCGTTTTCGCTCACAAGTTTATTAGATATTTCATCAATTTGTCAGAGCCATTTATTTTTACGACAAAAACCTTCCACTCCATGTAGTCATTATTTTTGCATTACCTACCCCACTCCCAAACTCCAAACTGACATAGATAGCTAGATACCTATTCTAGATAATATTGCTCTTGAAATTTTGGAATATATTTATGATTTTGTTATGATATGTAGGTAGGTAGGAATATGGATGGGTACATTTACGTAGGGAGTGATAAGATTTATGAGAACTGTATTGAGTTTTTGGGTTGAACTAAACTACAAGGTAGGTAAAACACAAAATCATCGTACCTACCTATTTGCATATATTCCGTTCTTTTGTTGCAGGTTATGGATCCACAGCACCTCAGACAACCCCAGGTAAACTATTCGTCATTGTGTACGGATTCCTTGGTTGTTCTGGAGGCATCCTGTTCTTCAATCTGTTCCTGGAGAGGATCATCACACTCCTGGCGTATATCCTGCGAGCATTATACATCAGGAAGTTACTACGCTCAGGACAGGATCTGAGTGAGGATGAGAGGAATGAAAGTCTGGAGGAATGGAAACCGTCTGTCTATTGGGTCATGCTATGTCTCATAGTGGCCTCTATCGTTATTGCTGGCTGTGCTTCCTTTGTCTATGTCCCTTATGAGAACTGGACATACTTGGAATCTATCTATTTCTGTTTTGTGTCTTTCTCCACCATAGGTTTTGGTGATTACGTCTCCGCTCAAGCGATCGACTATCCAAACTCGAGCTTATATTCGTTCTGGAATTACATTTTCCTCATCTTAGGTTGCTCTTGTATCTATTCTCTTTTCAATGTCACGTCCATTGTCATCAAACAATTCCTCAACTGGCTTATCTACGAGATGGATATGTTCTGTTGTAGGAAACCTCCTGATAAAACAGGACGTGTGCTGAGAAGACATTCCATTCGTGTTCAGAGGGAAAGAGAGAGAAGGCGAAGGTCAAGTATAACGTTACCTAAAACTATTCGTCGGGAGAGGAATCGTCCGCTAGGTAGAATCTGTGATGTTGTACCACAGGCTGATGATGATTCTAATGGTTTCGATGAAAATTCCGATGGTGCCAGAAGACTTTCAGGCGAGTTGATCTCCATGAAAGATTTACTGACGGCAAACAAAGTGTCTTTGGCTGTGATGCAAAAACAATTGTACGAAACTGCTCAAATGCAAAGAGAAGGCCAGGCAGAGCCTTGGAGTGAACGTAGAGACGGGAAGTTCACACCAGGTACTGTAGGACCTCTAGCAATAGTTAGTAAAAAGTTAGGTTCATCTAAATGACCCAGGTTACCTCGTTTGTTTTAGTAAATCAATTTTGTTATTTAGATAAATTATATTGTATTACAAGTGTCTGATATTTATAATGTTTTAACTTTTGTAGCATCAGATATTAAGAATAAATTAATACCTACTCGTAAGTACACCACCAAACAGAAAGAACCCAAGAGCTCAGGTGTATAATGGCAATGTAATGTATTAGATATGGCATCAAACAAATAGATTTTCTCTATCAGATGATAGACCTCACACCTACATCGGCCATACATTTATTAAACTGATCGCAGACTTCACTCTTCTCCGGAATTAAAAACTGTAAAATAGAATTCTTCAACACATTCCACCGATGGTATCGTCTAATCAAATAACTCTAACAATGTCCTTTCTCTAAGTTGTAGTACACGATCATTTTTCATTCCAGTTTTTTCCATACTTCAATATTTCTCTCTGTAAAATGCATTTTCTCTTATAAAATAGGCATAACTAAGGTGCATAGGTAGTTGCATAATATTATCTGCAGCAGATCGTTCATTAGATATAAATTTATAAAGTAGGCACGTAAATTTTACTGTGGCAGGGCGTTAAATTACAGTCCACTTTATTATTCGTAATAAATGTAAAAAGTATTTATTTTATAATACCGAATTTCGGACGTTTTCCTTTTTCATTCAGTTGTCTCCAACAGTTTTTTTTTTCGAACAATGAAGAAAACATGAAAAGATACAGCAAATTTCTGTTTTGGAAATGTAGACAAATGTGCTGTCTCTGGCGTAGGTTAAGTCAAATTTTCGTTCTTTTTATGGAAACAAAAGCTTACTATTGCTGTCACACGTGGTTTAAGCATGCTAAGCAATGAATGGATAACATGCTTACACAGTGTTACACATATATTAAGCTTACGAGTAGCTGTTACTCACTACAATAATTCCTTATCTTGAGTTTGAATGTGACATTATCGAACACAGAAACTGTTTTTGTCGTAATCTTTTAAACTCCAAAACTTCGTCATTGTTAATGCGTTAATTAGGGATTTTCATAATGGGGAAGTCTTTGTAAAGATACCGAACATGTCAGCTCCTTGGAAGGCCGTAGGCAGAAAATTCTTTTAGTTGTGCTTTTAAAATTTTTCGGGCTCTTGTTTTATTATTATTTAAGAAATTTGAAACTTATTTAGATGTTTAGGTAATTTCCAAGTTAGGTGGGTACGTTTGTGAGAGTTTGTGTTTGGCAAAGCGTACGCAACGCAGTAGGAAATGCGTACCTACCTCACTACCTCCCTTTTCCTGCATTGTAAAGTTAGGACTATAGGTAGGAGAAGCACGTGAGTTCTCACATGAGATGTGTTCAGTGATAACAGAAGGACCATTTGGATGTCCAGTAGTCCAGTTCACTATGACATGGAGTCATGCAAACATTGATATTAATATTAGTTTGTTTATTAAGTTCCTTTCTTGTGTTACAAAACGTGCGATGTTATGAGGAACCCGAGTTGTTTGAAGAGATTCGAATTGAGTTGATAAAGATCTTGAGGCAGATCGATGTTTTTCTAAAACGCGAGGAGAACAATGAGTTGAGGAAAATTCGTCTGTTACACCGATGGCGCTTGTTCCACAAACACAAAGACTTGGTGAACGCAAGTATAGTGAATCATGATTACCTGGAGTATAACAAGTTCCTGGGTATAGTGTGTCCCAAAAATTTGAACATGCTGCGGAGAAATATGCTACGTTACAAGGTAGAAACTTTATCCAATATCAACTTCGAGGTCATACTAAATACACTGCAGAAGTTGCAAGCATTTGTCAACTTGACAGCAAAATCCACAACACCATCAGGTCGGTGGAAGCCACCACCCTGGAAACACCCAGTGTTTGATGATCCACAGTTCAAGAAGGACATTGTAGAACACAAGAAGTTCGATCTTCTCAAATATCTTGATGGCAAAGTTCCGCACAAGAAGCCCCCCACTACGGTAGCATACCGGAGAGTAAAGCAGGATCCAGCAGTAAATCTAAATTCACAAAGGAATGTGCAGATTAACGGAAACAAGACTTTACCAAGACCAAGGTTCTCTAGAAATGGCACCACGTTAAGGATTCCAAGATGATTTTCCACAGAGACAAGAACAGGAAGCTCTTACATTACCAGCAGGCATATAATGTTCGCTAAATAGTGAAATGATCGGTTGAAATAAAGATAGACTACCTATAAATATGTTTAGATTCCCACATTTGAAAATACCTCTGACTAGTTCTTAGGGAGGGACTGTTTCATCCCTATGGTTCAGCTTCAAGGATATTTGATGCATATTACCAGGGAAAAAGGACGTATGGTAAACTGCAGAACAAAATGCAACGTAAGTATCTAGGTACCTCCTTCCTTACGTATTTTACCTACATATTTCAGTCGAAATTAAAACAAAATTCCAGTTTATTATTGAAATATAGAGATCATTTATATTATTTACTTTCATTTTATTTACAAATCCTAAGAGAAAAATAGTAAACATTGATTATAAAAATAAACTTTAATTCTACGTATTATTTAAGGACCCATTAAGCTAATTGATTACCAATATGGTAACACAAATATACGATTTATACGGATATATTGGTTTTAGACATACGTAGATATAGGTACCTACTTTGGATGTGTAATGGCATTGTATACCATGTTTATACTTTGTAACATTCTCATAATCTCAATAATTGGAAAGAGAATTACATTTGAGACAGTGTTCGAAATTTCGTGTTGAAACAAATAAACGTACTGGGTAGCATCACAAGTACCCAATAGGAATTTTTTGTACCTATCTATTGTTTCTTTTCTTCAGTAGGTCATTCATTCATGTACTCTCGTACCTATAGATAGTACCTTCTTTGGGTTTGGGGATATAAAATTTTTAGACTCTAAATGAGCTTAGCGCCAAAATGCAAATCAGACTTTAAGTTTGTAACAAATTCTTTTTAATTACAGATTTCAGGAGTTTCCCCATCGAAATGAAATGGAGATCTGCCCTGACCCAATTTCACAAGATTTACGTTTTTACTTTTTAAAACATATTCAAAGGGTGTTCCATAAATTGTCAACAAACAGTTAATCAATAATAGAAGCTTTTGATTCTTTGAGTGACCGCTAGACAATAGACGTGATCATTGGGCAAAACTAGGGAAATCTACTTTTTGTGAACCCTGTTTGCATTAAAAATTCTCCAACACTATTAACCTTTCGATGACTTCCTCTGATGCAAATGAGATTTTAATTCGAAATTTCATAACAAAAGCAGTGTCAACACACCGTTCACACATTCTCCTAGAAAACTAGGTAAGCCAAATAACATAGGTATACCAATTACCGCAATTCAAACGTGTCATTCAACATGGGAGGTATGCGAACGTCAAGCCCTGCTTATAGATTTTGACAATATCTCCATATATTACCAGGGATGTTGCCAATATCTATTATCTGGGCCTGACTCTTTACAGGCCTCTAGTTCATAGTACGGCAAAGAAACTAGACATCCAAGTTCCGTAAAAAATTTAAAGGCATCATGGTGAGATATGTCTTTTTAAAATGAATCGTTTACTAACATAGGTACATAATCATGTGTAACAAAAAGTTTAAAAATAATACAAATTACTAACTTTAAAAACAACATGTTCATTAAATTAAAGATACCTACTTACAACTTTATCTACAGAAAATATGGAATGTTCGCGAAGAGTGGAGCTAAGTTCTAACATCTAGGATATAGGATTTTTATAGACAATTTTCAATTTTAATTCAACTAAGAATAAATATAGATCGTTGGCTAAAACATTTTTTCAACCCTACCTACACTAAAAATAAAACAATTATTTCCTACAAAAAACATTTTACACAAATTTACAATACTTAGGTATGACGTCAAATAAACGATTTAGGTACCTACTGGTACTTATAACAACTTCTTACTTTACACTAACCTCAAATTACCGTAATAAAAATATATGAAAAATAAAACATGCAAATTTAAAGCTTGATAAAACGAAAATAAAACATTTAATCCTAGCAACATGAAGAAATAGAGGTAGGTACCTAATGTAGGTTACATATAGGTACCTACTTGAATTACTTAAAAATTAAATTTTGAGAAGTTAAATAGATAGTAGTTGAGATAAAGTTAGACGTCAGTAAGTTAATTCAGTATTAATCTTAAAGTAGTAAATTTTGCAAAGAAAAGTTGATATGTATGAGTTCTGGTTAATTTATTAAACTTAGGTTAAATAGGTACCTATTTACAAAAATATAATTACTTATAGGTAATACACAATTTTATTCTCTTTTTGTTAGTACTTAATAACTAGGTTTCAACTAAAAACTAAGGAATTTAAAGTGAGGGAAATATCGGTACCGACTACATAAAATTATTATTATTTTAAAATAGAGTAGGTGTATGCCATATTGTACAGTATACATTAGGTATATATCACCTGGTGTCCCGGGTTTGATTCTCACCATAGACAAAGAATTTTCACTCCTATTTTGACTGAAATATTACACTGGGGTACTTTCTGGCAAAGTGTTCATCTCATGAAAGATATAGGAAATGGGTAGTTAGCTAGTTGGTAGTTTATAGGTACAATGGGATGGACATTATTTGACGCTCAAGAGATGAAATCTACCCAACTTTCTACACACACCTTAAGCCCGGCACATACGTCATGAGATATCTCTCAACTTGGTCTTCAATTATAAATTCTCAAATTAAACAAATTGTGTACCCGATATTTGCGCAAATTTCACTAATTTAGACCTGAAATTTGCGCACATAAAGGGTACACACGCAACAATCTGACGAAAAACCAGATTGGAAATCCAAGTTGGGAGACATATGTATCCTAGCATCTATGCCGGGCTTTATGCAACACAAACTTTCAATTCACACGGCAAATAAATTTCAATCGTTGACAAGTCGACT
>NW_007408527.1:0-665 GCF_000475195.1 Diaphorina citri
CGAAAAGTCCCAGGTTAGGAATTGAGTAACACTTGGTACATTGGGAGGAATTGGGTAGTCAATTTTAGGATAAATTGCATTGACATCAGGTTCAAGGCCATTCAGATATAACCTGAAATGACAGATGAAAGATTATTTACCAATAGAAACTGGTTGAAGAATAAATAATGTTCAAAGTAAACTTTCAACTTATTGTTTCAATACAAATTTTCATCAGTAAATGGTTCCTTCAAATTAAATTGATTGCCCAGTGCAGAGGAAGCCTACACAACACCTTACATCTCTTCTAAGCTAACACAAATGACACCAGAATATATGTGGGTCAAATCAATTGAAGTGGCTGAACACCTGGGCCTACCAGTAACAGATGGGGATGGAAGTACTTGATGGGACTTTGGCTACTACAACAACAAGAACAACAAAGTAAACTTTGGATAAGTACCCATATAGTCTCATATTCAGTATTATGAAAGGCCTCTGTGATAATTATATCGCAATAAGAATAAACATAAAAAATGATAATAAAAACATACTGTCCAATAGCTTCCAACAAGAATTCAACATTGTCGACGGATGATGAACGGTTGGTCAGTGCAATATTAATTGTCTCAGGACCAAGCGATTTTTTCACAATTGGTTGCAGTAAACCATGAGGAGCTATTTCA
>NW_007408528.1:0-665 GCF_000475195.1 Diaphorina citri
TGATACCCTCCAAGCTAACTAGGCTGTCTCAGAAATTTCATCACACCATCAAATAGGTAGGTGGCTTCATAGACAAACGGGGACAGCTTTGTACTTTATCTATTGCACATTGCATACCTTGACATTTTCAGGCATTCATACAAATTGCTCACACAAGTTACGGGTTACTTTCTGGTGTTCTCGTGTTAACCCAGCACCTAAATGGGAAGTATTTTATCTTTTATCGCCCATCTGACCTTAACCTTAACCTCGCCTATCTTATGAGGGACATACTACGGGATGGGCATGCTAGGACACAGACCACATGCGTCTAATGTAGCAGTTGTTTACAAATTTATAGATCTTATCGTTCGTAGCAGTTGTTTCATTCCTACGAAAGTACGAAATAAAAACGGCGGTGAAACACTCATCTTTTTTTTCCAAGTCTCCAATATAATTCTGATCCAAATCACCAGTACAAACATAGAAAATCCATATTACCTCATAAGTCATAAATAATAATGAAACTCTAAATGCTGAGAATAAAAACATCCAGTATACACGAGAAAAGCTCAGCTTGGGAAAACTGTTGCATATTTAATCACCTCAGATATTATCTTTAGCTTGACCCAGCTTTACTACCTGTTCCATTTGTAGAATATTTTCTTTCATCACTTTGTATATCC
>NW_007408529.1:0-665 GCF_000475195.1 Diaphorina citri
AGTTTTTCCCGGAGATACGCACACACCATAGGTACAGACCTAGTGCAGAAATTGTTTGGATCTTACGATCCAAATATAGTAATCGTATGTACACAACCCTGATTCTAGTCTAGGCCATAAATCAATCACTATCTATTTGCCATGAAGCTGAAGAGCCTCTACACAATTTTTGGACGTATACCACAGCGTTAAGAATTATCTTCTTTGCACCTCTAAAAGTAGCTAAATGGTTTTAGATTTAATAGTCACCCATCCTGAGTCTGTGGGTAATCGCATGCTGCTGTCGGATCTCGCTGCTCATTTAATTTTTTTTAAGAGGTTTGACAGAGGGAACTGTAACTGCTATGGTCTTATCGTCCCGAAATGGAAGAGAGAAGGAAGACAGGATAGGAGTTTTGGACGTATACCACAGCGTTACGAATTATCTTCTTTGCACCTCTATAAGTAGCTAAATGGTTTTAGATTTGGTCTGAGTCTGGGTAATCGCATACTGCTGTCGGGTCTCGCTGCTCATTTAAAAATGTCACTCCATAAAATTGTCTGAGCTGAGTGCATCAATTTGAGTTTGAAGCATAATGTACAAGTAGGTACCTAGTACCTACCTAAATTTTTATGAAAAGTAATAAAAATCTGATAAATCTGAGTAGTACCTTTGGTGGCCAAAA
>NW_007408530.1:0-916 GCF_000475195.1 Diaphorina citri
AATTTATTAAACAGAATTTAGTTACGGGTATTATTTTTAGGTCATTTGATTTTAACGTTCGTTAGAACCGGTGTTCTCTTTTCTAACAGTTCTCAGTTTGATCTTTGCTCCCAATTGGTGTTTTGATTTCAATAAGTTCAAAGACTTCAAAGGCTGATTTTTCATTTCCTTCAATTTCCGGATGTTTTTCTGGACGAAGCCAAAGTGTTTCCAGAAGATGTCTGAATGAGGATCGAGGATCTCATTCCAGCATTCCCAGTGAACCATGTGGAATTTCCTGAAGAAAAGTAAGTGGAAGGTCTTTTTTATATTTCCCAAGATCTTTAGTCAGTAAAGACTAAAGACCTTAGGAGTTATACGGTTCAGTTAAACCCCTTAAAGAAGCTCTTTGTAGTCTTGTCTTGTTGTAAAGTTTCTCTGGTTTTTAGACCCTCAGCCAGCCTACTTGGCTTGGTTGGTAGCGCGTCTGCCTTGTAAGCCAAGATCTTTAGTCAGTAAAGACTAAAGACCTTGGCAGTTATACGGTTCAGTTAAACCCCTTAAAGAAGCTCTTTGTAGTCTTGTCTTGTTGTAAAGTTTCTCTGGTTTTCAGCGGCAGTTCCTTCGATTTCGGGACGATAAGACCTTAGCAGGTACAGTTCTCTCCATCAAACCTCTTAAGATCAGCCATCAGAGGGGCTTTTCAGCCCTATCCCGAAAGAACCTGGGAGTTCCCTCTCTCATTAGCAAATATTTTTGCTAGTTTAATGTTGCTGAAATCATTCAGCGTATTTTTCAGCGGCAGTTCCCTCTATCAAACCTCTTAATAAAGAAAAACTAGACAGTATAATCGATGAGATAGTGCAGACTACAGTGTAGACGTACCTTGAAGTTTATCACCCGCATGCATGCAATGTACACCATGCTCTTGAAAATC
>NW_007408530.1:6695-10310 GCF_000475195.1 Diaphorina citri
TTTAATGAAGATATCGAACTTCACAACGTCCGTTCTATAAGGAAAAAAAAAGACTAGCCTCACTGCTAAAGCGAGGTCATGGCTTAAGTAGGTTTGTATTGCGGATAGCGGAGCATCTCCACGCTCGTAAAAAATTTGTAGCCAACACAACCAGCCTGCCACCGTAAGCTCCACAGAGGCCGCAGTTACTGAGGTCTACGCCCCAAAAGCAATCACCCCCGGGCGCTCTGAACATTGTAGCTACTAAAACAGATAAGTTCGCGGGGTCGTCCGTGGAATTTGCGAGGTGACGCCAACGGTGGCTTTCTCTCTACATCCGTCTGTCCTTCTTCTCCTTCGCGTTTGGGATGATAGTCAGCACAACAACTGTTCACAAGCGAGGTACTACACAGTCCCCTCTGTACATCTCGTAAGGAAACAGGCGAAGAAGTACAGAGTATAATTAAATATAGAAACTAACTACCCACTCAAAATGAATTATTACAGGGGAAAACAAGGATGAATAATAAAGAGAACAACAAACACACGTGTCCCAGTGACTCCCAGCGACAGAGAATACCCAAGAACAATATTAAACCTGACGACGAGGAAGCGATATTACATATACCCCCTGGAGACATAACTTATAAACAACAGCGTATTATTATATAGGAATGTAGTTGTTCTCTGCGACTCCATTTCTTATATCAGAATTTTAAGATACGGAAATTTCTCTTCACATTATCAGATTCAGTTTCCCAGCTGCAAGTGGAATCTACCCATCTGTAGATTAAGCAGGGGATAACCCCCGCGACCACCATGTCACGACTCTGCTATCGCTGTTGTCTAGATGTCTGGAACCTGAGCGATCACAAACTTCATCTTACTCATTTCCACTGTACTTTATCTTTGGCCCAGGATTCGAGAGTAGCTGCGTAGGGTGACGTTGCGCTCTGCTTATATAATTGTCACCGATACTTAAAAACTCACCAGAGCACTGAGTATGGATTCCATTTCCCTTATTCCACTTAGCCGTGTAGCCTCGTATTATATCTTGGGGCGCAGCGCGACAAGCCTGGCCCTCTCGGCTCGTTTTTTCTCCTGAACGTACTAGTAAATGTAAGTAAAATATCTAAAAAGCTGTTGACCTCAATTTTGGAGCACCGCACCCAAATGAAGCGCACTGTATGGATTCTTGCAGCCCAGCCCCCTCAATGAAATCCTGGATACGGGCCTTATGGGTTCTCGTTCATTATCCATCTCGGATCCTGATTGATTGCAACTGGAGCAGCGTTTTTCAACATGAACTTTGTCTTGGGTTCGTCTGGTTGCGGTTGTGCACAACAACAAACTCACAGCACCAGAAACAACCTTGGTAGACGTTACAACAACTGTGGACCCGACAGCCCAGTCTTCTAATTCATGGACGCTTAGACCGAAGGACAGTTGGTGTTAAAATTGTACTTTGTACTTGGAAAATATACGGAGACGACAATTATGTTACGAAAGTTACGAAAACAAAGTGTTTTTTAGTAGATAATTTATCGTATTTTTCTCTTCCATATACCTACATAAGAGAAGGATCCAATTCTCCTTATATCTATGTAGATGTTCTGTAACTGTATACATTACCAAGATTTTCTAGATTCGTCAACAGGAGATGATGGATCAATGCCAATAAATCCAATAATGCCTATATCGCTGGAAATGACCACTTTCAAACCTTTGAACCAATTAAAATTGGAGTTCTGATTGCTTGTAATTTGGTTTAGGACATTGTTAATATTGTGTGCTTAAGGTTGCAAGAACTACCAAGAACTAGTACCAATCTAATCTTAAACAGATAACACTGTCAAAACTACATATTTCAGTTGTTTTATTACAACATATTTGTGAATGAATGTATTGTCTACCTGCTACTTATAAGTTTATAACTAATGGTTTAAGTAAAGGAAAAAAACTAAAAATCATTATGTCCAACTAAGTTTGAAGTTTGAGTAATTCTGCAATACTTAATTGGTGTCAACGAAATTATTACATCCAAAATTGCATGTCAAACCTATGACCCAAAATCGAAGCTATTGCCAGATTTTTGGCAACCAATTCCACAACTGGAGACAACAATAGATGGTAAGTGATTTGAGGGACATAAGGGCATTCCATTTACTAGTCCAATGTCCATTCAACATGAAATTCCATTCTATTGGATAAATCTACTTGAATATGTTACCAAATTTTGTCCAAAATTTTTAGCAGGGTTTAGAATTTAAGGCATTAGGTACGTAAACCAAAACATTAATGGGTGCGAACTAAGTGTCGAGGATCCATGGTAATAATTACAATACCTTAATTTCCGACCAAGTTGTTAACACAGGACATGTCGACACTCCGTATCTCAGTATTTAAGATTCGATTAAAAAAGAGATACAACATAAATTGGTCAATGAGTTTGCTCTCATTTGTTGAGATACCCACACTCAGATTTATTATTTATATTATTATTATTAATTATTATATTATTATTATTATTATTATTATTATTATATATTATTATATTATAGTTATTATTATTTTCAAGATATACCAATGAGCTCAATGTCTCAAATAATTTGCTGGTAGGAATGTAGACTTGTACCAGACCTTTTATGGTTGTCTACTACCTACTTCTGCTCACAAGTGACTGTAACCTCATTGCCGAATCCCCTCCCATCTCCACAAATGTTATTTAGGTACAATGTTCTTTCAGTTTTTGATTTTGCTCATTGGGAATTCGTTAAAACCTGTTATCATAGGAGATAAAAAACTAGTTTCTACACAGTTTCTTCATAGAGTTCACAACCGACTTTAGTAATTAGATATTTTTTGGTGAGTCTTTCATCAAATATACTAACCCCTTAATTAATTATTTGGTATACATACTTTGAAGTTCAGTTAAGGTTCTGTTACACTGATTTTCTGTCTTTCATAAAACACACCAACCTCTCAATTAATGATTTTGATACTTTGAAGTTGAAGTTCAATTGAGGTTCTATTACACTGATGCAACATGAAGCATACCTATGTACCTATATGCTGCAGTGAACCTTGCTCCAAGACAATATTAATCCAATAGATACAAAATCTTTGAAGCATACTGCCTCATTTCAACCGTCCATCTTTCACTGATTGTTTTGAAGCATGCTTCAATGCAGCATGGTACACGTTGCCTCAGTGTAATAGTTTAAAAATCTAATGTGAGATCTTAAACTAGATGCCCCAGGAACTTGCTTGTTATTATTGTAAACCTTGTACGTATATTATCGAATTCTAATAAATAAAGTTGAACAATTATTTAAAGTGCAATAGTGCCTCTAATTATTTATTTGATACTTTGAAACTCATACCTGTTATTCTTTTTCACTTTTTCCAGGTAACAACACATCGGGATCCAAAGGCTACAAGAAAATCAAAGAACTCAAATCCAGCTTGGCTCATTCATCTTTAGATCAGTACAACAATTCTATTGGGCAGACTCTCAACACATCACTGCTGGGAAACAAAGTAACAAGGAATATAAAGAACACCAAAGAGGATCAGTGTTTTATTCCTGATGCAATGACATTTTAAATGATTTTAACAGTTGAATTGAAACAGTTC
>NW_007408531.1:0-665 GCF_000475195.1 Diaphorina citri
CCGAATGGAGGGTAAAACTAAAAACTTGGTACTTGTTCAGAAGCTACGTCAATGGAAAATTGCTAAAAGAGGAAAAAAAAGAAATGAGCAGTGACCAGTGTTATTATAGGGTTAGGTTGAACACAAAAGGGAGCTTTCACAGTTTGAGCAGTGATCAGTGATCACAAATGAGCAGTGACCAGTGTTATTATAGGGTTAGGTTGAACACAAAAGGGAGCTTTCACAGTTTGAGCAGTGATCAGTGTAATTTTAGGGTTAGGTTAAACATAAAAAAGGATCTTTCTTTTTCATTATGTGGCTTCTGTATAATTACAAAAACTTTAGGAGGAGTTTATACAGTGACATTAGAAGAGAGAAATAGGGGAGGGTTGTTAAACACAAAAAGGAGCTTTCTTTTTCATTGTTGTGGCTTCTGAATAATTACAAAAAACTTTAGGAGGAGGTTATACAGTGACATTAGAAGAGAGAAATAGGGGAGGGAAATGGGGAAGGAAGAAGAGAGAAAGAGGGAGGGGTAGCAAGATGAAGGAGAGGGAGAGAGGGGGCAGAAGAGAGAGTGAGGAAGGAAGAGTATGAGAGAGAAAGAGGAGGAGGGAGGGAGGGAGGGAGGGAGGGAGAGAGAGAGAGAGGGCGGGAGGAATCAAGAGAAAGGGAGAGAGGGAGGA
>NW_007408532.1:0-665 GCF_000475195.1 Diaphorina citri
GTTTCGAGAACTAGAGCATATTGTGCTATTGATCTTTGCGCTTTTTACCTTACAGGTGAAATACTCATGTGCACTTTTTACCTGGCATTTAATTCGCTTTCCTCATCCCTATGCAGATCTTTTGTGTTCCAATTAACATACGCACTTGATAAAGTGGTGGAGTGGAAGATTAAAGAATTTCGCCGTCCGGGGGGGCTGGGAAACTCACCGGTTGGAGTGTTGGAGAATTCACCGGTTAGGGGTGTTGGGGATTGAAAAAAAGCGCCATGCTGTCTAACCACCATCGGATTCAACAAGTTTATGCTGATAGACTGCGGATTTTTTCCCCCCGCGCACAGGGCAGTGGGTCAGAGATTCAATTTTTGGTCTGGCCGATTTTTTTTTTTTTTTTGAGAAATGATCTACTAGAATTTATCTTTTAGGTATATATGTTTTTATTTAATTTCAGATCTCTCTCACGCATAGCCTTGCTGCTTAGCGCACGTGTAAACAAATGACTGTATGGGAAAGATCTTGCAACTAACTTCTGAGTCGCCTGTACTGGGCCATATGAACATAAACTTGTTACCTAGACTTATTATAGAGGTGAGGTGCCCATTTTGTACGGCAAATCTGTCAGTAAATTTGAAAGTTTACCTACCTACCTAAAAAAAAAAAAAAAAAAA
>NW_007408533.1:0-665 GCF_000475195.1 Diaphorina citri
AAAAAAAAAAAAAAAAAAACATCTTTTGGGGCTGTTGCCCCTACACCTCAGTCTCAGAGTAGGCTTATTGTGTATGGCGTTAAGCCGGGCCCGTAAAGTACGCCCCTGATAACACCTGTACACCAACTCTACCTAACTTGTGAGTTTTGTGCCAAATAAATTTAAAAAGAAAGTTCCAAGAATCTCTCTGTTTGAAGTTTTGACATAATTGATCGAACAGAGTAAGCTCTCAGTTTTGGCGTTTATTACATGCAAGAAACAAAAAGAAACAAAGTTTGATTTATTTATTTGCTTTTTTAAGAGGTTTTGAGAGATGGTCTGACCGTCCCGGAAGCAAAGAGAGAAGAGAGACAGGATAGGAGAAAGCCAGCCGTTCCAAGAACGAACCCCATTTGCTTCGGATAAAATCCACCCCGGCGGAAAGCGACCCCGCGACCTAGCGCTTACAAGGCAGGCTGGCTTCCCTTTTTATGTGGACGTGTAAAATTTTATGGTGTATTTTTCCAAAGATTTCAGTCAGGTATTAGGGTCTTGATTTGCCCATAAGCGCTTAACAATTGCATTATTTAATCGATTTACCCGATGTTTAGTTTAATCGATTGTTTGATAGGTTCATCTGTTTAATCGATTGTCCTATCAAGGTCGCGATAAAGATTTGCACCAAT
>NW_007408534.1:0-665 GCF_000475195.1 Diaphorina citri
ATAAATTTCCAAAAACCCTTTTTTTTTTTTTTTTTTTTTTTTTTTTTTTTTTTCAAGATTTCAGAAATGTTTTAGTTCTCCATCTTGTGTTTTTAGAAGGGATGAGTTTAATTATTGTGCCCCGTCCAATATTTATTTTCTTACATTGCTACAAGTTTTGTTGGCGTTGTTTGGGACACATTCCATTCTTGGTTGTTTTATTTGGTTCTTATCTTCTAAATGTCTAGTTTGACAAGTTCAGTAAAGAGAGCAACCACATCCTCGTGGCTTTCTCTCAGAAATGTCTAATTGGACGACGTTTTCGTTTTAGAACATCAAACCCATAGGCTTAACTTTACCTTTCATAAATTTAATAATATCGTTCTGATGAAACAGTTAGTTCCATACACATCAAACTTCAAAATTATTCAAAAAGCCATACAAAAATATGAAAATCTCTCTCTCCCTCTTTCTCTCTCTCTCTCGCTCTCGTTTTTCAAAAGTCACTCAGTCGAAAGATTTAAACGAAATAATTAAATTTCGAAAATATGATGAAAATCCTCTCCTATACCTGCCTGCCTCCAGTGCCTACTGCAGAAAAAGGGCATCCTTATAACATAAGCATATTAAAACTGAAAAGGCATTATTACCTCACAGGGAAAACTTTCTATATGGGACTCGAAAAT
>NW_007408535.1:0-665 GCF_000475195.1 Diaphorina citri
ACCCTAGCATAATTATCGCATTACCACCTGGTAGCATTAATGGGAGATCATGCATTGAACGTTCTATCATGTCTACTATAGCATAAAACACTAATTAATTCTTGCCAAAAATATAAATATAGAATTATACCTAAATATTACACATGGTGATTGCAACCGAATACCCCAACCATGACTTGGAGTGAAGAGTTTTTTCCAAGAGGTATCTGACTGACGGATAAGGAGGTAGAGTTTTATCCAAGAGGTACCAGAGGAACCCAAAGTAGACGAAAATTGGGATTTGAGTAAATCGGATTTATGGCCGGGGCCACAATTTCAACTTTGGATTAGCAATCTGATTGGTTGACAATTTGGAAATCAACCTATTAGATTGCTTCATCCAAGAGTTAAAATTGAATTGGGAGGATATCACAAAAGCTCAGGTATCATTTGATGTGATTTTTTTTTTTTACAACTTTCCGCGTTAGAAAAGCCGTTCTACCCGAAAAGGGATCCAAGCGGGTCAGACCCTTTTTGCTTAAGAGTGTTCAAGTATTATTCTACAATGGTCTTTAAATCTTGTAGATGTAGACTGCAGAGGGACTACCACAATAATTAGACAATTCGATCGAGATGGTTCCTGAAATTTCTAGACCTTTAATTAAATTAATACTAATTGCTGATGA
>NW_007408536.1:0-665 GCF_000475195.1 Diaphorina citri
AGTTCAAAAATAATTCTACTTTGTTAGATTTCTACAGAAAATTCTACAGTCTACAGACTAACCGTTCAAGATCTGTTGTTTTGGATCATTTCTGAAGGAAATGTTGCATCATTTTGTGATTTTCCAGAACAAACTTGTAGCTTGTAAAGTAAAAACACCATTCATTTCAGGAATTGAACATTGGTCTTCCTGAAAAGCATCCTGCACCAAAAAAGTCACTGACAGAGTTCTGAAATTCGTGCAATCTCTGGATTCTCTGGCACTAATTAAAAAGCAACTTCATCATCGCCGAGGACCAAAAATTCCTCGTCTTTTTTATTAGGTATTTTTTATTATTTCTGCGAAATCAGAGGTGAGTACAACTTGGGCTCTATTAGTTCTTCGAAGTTTGTCTTACACATCTACCTATGGTAACATCATAGTCAGCATTCCAGTCATCAAAATCCCATCAGATAATTCATGTTCCTTCGTTCCATGTCATTTTTAATTTCAAAGATTGGAAGTACAGTAATTCAAAGATCAAAGAAAGTACAGGAATTACAACATTCATAGGTATACCAAAGACCAAGAAGAAGTAATTTTTTTTAAGAGGTTTGACAGAGGGAACTATAACTGCTAAGGTCTTATCGTCCCGAAATCGAAGAGAGAAGGAAGACAGGATAGGA
>NW_007408538.1:0-665 GCF_000475195.1 Diaphorina citri
AACATCACACAAGTAAGCGCAACTGATCTATTAGCCTAATAAAACACTCAACCTTATTAACGGTATCAACAAGTCACATGAGATATCTTATCAGATTGCAGTAATAGCTCAAATATGGCTCTTTTCCTCAATATTGTGCAACTTTTATCCGATTTTTGTGTTTCAGAATGTAATTTAGGTATCTGACATGAATATTCAAAGAGTAAGAACATTGTTCAGCCGAGCATTCAACAAACAATGCCAATACATTTGTTTGAAACATAGGAGGACCATTTCAATCTTTCAAAGTCACCTTAAATCAGTTCCTTTTATCAAAGATCATTTTGATGATACATCCAAGGAAGGTAAATGTTATATATGTTTGCCATGTTTGGTAAAAGAGGGCAATAAATACATCCAATGAAGGTAAATGTTATATATGTTTGCCATGTTTGGTAAAAGAGGGCAATAAGGGTGGGGGTGAAGAAAGATAAAGGTGTACTTATCTATCTCATTTGTTTCAAGTCCAATATTGATTGTTCACAGCACTGGACCAATTGTTATGAGTAGGTACAAGATCCTTTATAACATTATGCCACAAAAAAAAAACACACACACACACACACACTTTAAATTCAGGAATAAATTGGCACTCATATTGTATCAGAAACTTGGTTATAAATAAT
>NW_007408539.1:0-665 GCF_000475195.1 Diaphorina citri
AAATTTCCAAAACTCTTTACTATTTGTTTTAATTTTTTGTGTGATATTTTCTACGTGTTCGGTGTAGTTTTGTTTTATACACTTGTTCATTTTATCGGTGAACTTCTTTATGGTGGAGTTTTTGTTTGGGGGCCAAAAATAACATACGGAAATGTAGATAGAATGTCCTGAAAAGGTGCATTTCAGCCATAGGTTTTCTAGTTCAGAGCTATTTTCGTTTAATGATGGAATAGGTACCGCAGTGAGGGAACTTTTTATAGCTATCAAAATTCCACCTCCGCCCTTTTTAGTCGAATTCGTCAAATCCCTATCTTGTCTAAAGATTGTGTATCTATTATCAAACAATTCATTATTATGGATATCTGGGGTTAACCATGTTTCAGTGATGACGACAATATCGTAGTCTTCGCTAAGTAGGTTAAGAAAAAATTCTTGGGTTTTATTTCTAATGCTGTTGGTATTTTGATAGAATATTCTGAGTGACGGGGAACTTTTAGTATGTAGGTTTCTAGTAGGTATTATTTGATGGTTACTGGGTGTTGCGATAGATGTGTTCATATGTTTGGGGTGAAAGTTTTGCGGGGTTTGAGTTTGATGGGTGGTGAGGGGTGTAGTTGGAAAAGTGTTGAGGATAAGATCGTCTCCTATACACGAGTCGTCAGGGG
>NW_007408540.1:0-665 GCF_000475195.1 Diaphorina citri
TATCTAGAGGACAGGACAGAATTCCATGTCTCAGCTGGAATCGAACCCCCTCTCTCCTTTTAACCAGACGAGCTCCTTTTTTTTTCTCTCTTAAGCGCTTTAACAATGCTTATGGGCATGTCGTTCGCGCTGGTGTTCCTTGAATTATTCATTTAATCAAGGATTATCACTTAATCCTTGATAATTATTATCAAATAATTATCTAACTTGTAAGCATGATATAAAAACATCTATAACACAACAACGAATATAATTATTATAGTTAACCCGGAAGGTAATCGGAAAGTAACAGGAATATGGTTAACCCATCACATGTCAGTAGGTACCAAACTATAACAAGACGTTTACCTTTTGGATTTGAATCAGAATCCGATCTCGAATTATGATCGGTTTTCCGTGGCAAAGCACGGGCTAGTAATATAAAGGTATGAATGACACTTTTTTCCATTACTTTCCGATAAACCATGCCCGGGAATGAACATTGAGTACAAACGGGTTAAAATATTAGGTTTGTTTAAAACAGTAAACTTATTATGTATGAAATATCATTTTGGTTTCATTAGATGAGATATGGTTTGAATACCATCGACCATAGATGATTTATGGAGGCTGTCAAAACAATACCTACTTTCTAATTACTTTAGTATTACGGTACTTTAGTAATA
>NW_007408541.1:0-665 GCF_000475195.1 Diaphorina citri
GGTTAAATCCCTCATATGGTAAGACCTGAGAGGACTGAACTCTTTTTGAAAATGCTGGCCGTAAATAGCGGTTGAACGGTACGTTTCTCGAAGTTCGGTCCGCGGACACTTTTGATCTACATCCTATAATGAACCTTTCTGAAAAGTTTGAGCCACTTGTTCCAAAAGGTAAAGTCCTGAGAAGGCCCCATTCCTTTTGACGTTTTCACAAAGTATAGCCCTGAATAGCGAAACTTTGGTCCGGAATAACAACTGACCGTACATTTCTGGAAACACGGCCTAGGGTCACTTTTGATCTACATTATTTATCGAACCTCTCTGTTAAATTGAAATCCGTAATCTTGAATACCTATCCTCCATAAGGGACTTGCGTAATAAGTTTTCCGACTGTTTAGAAATCAGTGTCCAAATAAAAACCATGTGAAATGCATAATGCAACATGAAATCGTTGCCGGAATATTGTTCTCTTCTCCTTGCATTTGGCACAACCACAACCACTCAACCAATTTGCGTCATGTCAATAATTGTAGTAATATCTTACTGCACCTGACAATTCCGCCATTATCTTGATTTGCACGATTCGCAAAACCATTTTGTCACAAAACGACGATCCTATAGACCAGGGGTGGCCTGGCCACTAACCTTACCTTCGGGAGCCGCAATCC
>NW_007408542.1:0-665 GCF_000475195.1 Diaphorina citri
CAGACGACATCGAAGCGAATACAATAGCCCGTCCACTATACCTTTTTTTATTACTATCGTAATAATAAAGGAAGGACGAGCTAAAAACCCCTTTCTCCATTCCCTATTTTTTTACCTTCTTCTTTCTTTCTACTTCTGCTCTCCATTTATCCCTTTATTGCTTTCTCCCTTTCTCTATTTCTCTCTCCCAATTTTTCTCCCTCCCTCTCCTTATCTACCTTTTTCCCTCGCGCGCATTCTCTTTTTTTTCCAAGTTTCCCGGCAGATTTATTGTTAACGTTTTTAGTCTTGACGTTTTAATTTGTACTTTTCTCTTTCATACTCATATACTTCAACGTTTAGAAAGGCAGAAGTGGAAGTAGAAAGAAGTACCTTTAATACTTGGTAGAGAAAGAAAGGACGTGGTAAAAAGTACTTCGGGAGGAGAAAAAAAAAAAGAAATACATGAGGAGGAGGAAAAAAGGAAGTAGGTGGGAAGTGGGAATATCTACCTCTCTATAATACCTGGAGAAAAGAAGAAAATTGGGAAGAATGGAAAGCTAGCTAGAGGATATGCATAGTAAGATAAGAATTCGCAGCGAATGAGCTGCGAATGAATTACTGTCTATGTAACGTAAATGATACCTAGGTACATAATATGTATGTCTATCTTTGTACATAATCAT
>NW_007408543.1:0-665 GCF_000475195.1 Diaphorina citri
TCTAGTTATTCCATCATCCGTCATTGTCACTATTTCAGAATCTGCTCTTACACATTAGCTCACTGAATACGTGTTGCTTAGGAGATACACCTAGATTGTCATAAATGTCCTTGATTCGGTATCTGCCACCGAAAATAAATGATTTTTGGACAATAGGGAAAAGTTGGAAAATCTTAGGCGCAGTGCACACTGGACAAAAGCATTTCCTCTGTCACTGCATAGTGAGTTTCATTGAACTCGGTTTGACCAGTGTGCACTGCTCTGTGTTAACCTTATGTACAGGTTTCGTAAAACGCGTTTTCACGAGTGTGCATCGTGCACTGCTCTCTGTTAACCTTATGTACGGGTTTCGTAAAACGCGTTTCACGAGTGTGCATCCTTAAATTTTGCAACAATACATGGAGGAGATCATTGCGTTGAAATAGGAACACTCCTGCGTGAGAGCTGCGTCTTGCCACTGGCTGAGGTTCAAAGTAGTTACGAAAAACATAGTGGTACCTACTTTGCGCAAAATCTGCCGCAGAACCCTACGTTTTTCTCGAGCGTTTTATGTCGCATCAGAACATAGACTCTTGCTTCTTTCGATCAAAAACTCTTTGAGGCAAGACAGGAAAGTGGTATGAGGAGGACATTAGATTATTGAAACCCTAGTTATAAGTTATAAC
>NW_007408544.1:0-665 GCF_000475195.1 Diaphorina citri
CAGTCAGAATAATATACTAAATAGGAATCGAAACACATAAAACTCCCAAAAATATTGAAAATCCCATTAAAACATACCTACTAAAACCACTTAATCATCTTCGGAGAGATAAATAGGTACTTGAGAGTACCTGCAAAACATATCTTCATATTACACGGCACACCCTGTATAATGGAGCGTCTTACAACCACATATTAGCCACACGTACATCTCTAATGGCCACTTTGCTTAGGGTTGAACCAGTCACGAATTTTACCCATAAATTCTTGGTTTAATCTTCGCCCGGGCATCAAGAAGAATAAAATGAAGATGTTATAAGAGTTCCAGATCCTGGTGTTGTGAACGTATTCAACTGGAACTCTGTAATCATCCTTTCTAGAAAGGTATCTTGTTAGAGGCGCTGCCCATTACTGCCCATCTATACCTAGAGAAATATCCTAACACTGGTACTGCCCGTTTCAAGAGAAACTGTATCTTCATCTTCAAAACTGTACTTACCAACCTAACAGTAACAGCTTAAGCTTAACTGATAGTTGAATTTATTCATCCCAGACAGGAATCAGTTGAATGATGAAGATTACCTGCAGGGATAATCCTCTTGTGATGAAAAATAAGGAGAACATGAACTTCCTGAAGGATCGTTCAATTTCAATTTGCTAGATATA
>NW_007408545.1:0-665 GCF_000475195.1 Diaphorina citri
GGAGCAGAGCTGAATGAGACCAGGATCTCGGGATTGCTCGGCAAAACTCGGACGCACGTGCAATATTTTTCTCTCTCTTTTTTTTTCTCTCTCCTCTTCGGATTTATTTTTTAAGACTAAAATAACTAAGTAGGTACCTACTTACATTTTTGCCACTAGATAGCCATCGCCCCCTTTATCGCTCCTTTTATTGATCGCCCCCCATATCGCCCCCTACGGCTTCATCGCCCCCGTGAAAATCTCCATCGCCCCCAAGGGGGCGATATCGCCCAGGTTGGGAAACACTGGTCTAGACCACTACACCACCGAGGCAGGTTAGTCGTATCTTCATTCCCCTTAGCAATCGGCCCTGGTTTTCTAGTAGGACAATAACTAAACTACTAGGTAGCGATTTTTATCTGTTTGAAACATGTAGATTAAAATATACTTAGCATTGACTCAGTTCTATTTTCTGCAGAAATATAGCAAGAGATAAATTGATGGATGAAGTATAGCTCATACAGATCTTCATTCCTTGAACCAAGGTTTTTTTTCCAATCTCCATCTTTTTTACCTGGCTTTATTCAACTTGAGATCTCTATTTGATCTTAGGACTAAATTATGAGGCACACTGGGCCTATTGACATGAAACTTGATACAAAATAGGTAGTTGCAAAAAAAAAAAA
>NW_007408546.1:0-665 GCF_000475195.1 Diaphorina citri
TAGTTTTCAGTACGAAAATAGGTTAACAAAACAAAATAAAGAAGAAATAAAAATGGTAACTAACGAAAAGGAAAATGTACAAATAGTCTGGTAACTTACAGATATTACTAACAAAATTAAATAAAAAAACACACTTGCATGCTTGGTAACAAATAATTTACGTAAAAATAGTTATAAATCTAAACAAATGTAGAAAGTAAACTTACACCTTTACTATTTATTATTAAATAAGAAAAAAAAACCTAATGAGGTTCATAAAAAATACACATTAGTCCACATAACCAAGACCTATGGTTGATTGACCATACAATTCAAAAGGAGCAATAGTTACACCAAGAAGATTAAAAATAATTGCTATCTACCTAAAGTAGGGGGTATGCACTATGATAAGAGTGCTTCATAGAAGGTTAAACTAAATACCTACTAGTTTAATAATAAAAAATGTTCTTAATTCTTAGAAATAATAACATTAATAACTATGTAAAAAAGGTTTTAAATATGTTATTTCCATTGAAAAATCCCGTTTCTGAGTCACATATACAAACCTAAATCTTACACCTTTGGTTCCCAGGCTTGCTCTCTGTCATTTTGAGGGGTATCATGTCAAAACCTGCAAGCTCCACTTTGCTGTTTTTTTGGGAAATCGCGAAAAACTGTTTGACCAT
>NW_007408547.1:0-665 GCF_000475195.1 Diaphorina citri
TAGTAGCCTACTGCTGGAGTAAAGGGACTTTTCAGTCCTATGCGAGCAGTATAAATAAGCACTATTATTATTATTTAGTTGCTGTATGAGCACATGACTGCTCTACATGACTCTAACTTTTTTTCAATGATTTTGCATTTAGTTTAAAAGTTGTGTGCTGCTTTGTGCTATCAGAATCACAATGTTTTTTTTTCTCTCTCTCTTACTGAAGTATTCTAGTTAAAATTGCATTTGTCTTTATATATGTTTATGTTATCCAGAAAGATATGTTCCTAATATGTGAAGAGAGATAAACATAGGTAAATATTTTTTTTTTAAGAGGTTTGACAGAGGGAACTGTAACTGCTATGGTCTTATCGTCCCGAAATTGAGAGAAGGAAGACAGGATAGGAGAAAGCCAGCCGTTCCAAGAACGAACATTATCCCATCAGGATAAAATCCGCCCCGGGCGGGAATCGAACCCGCGGCCTAGCGCTTACTAGGCTGGCGTAAATATTTTCAAATGTCTGTATTACACACATTTTATAATTGATCCCCTTGAAATAGTAATACAGCGTAGTAGATCAGTGGCACAAAATAATTGTGTCCCAAAAGGTTTCACCAGTGCCAACAAGGCCTTTTTGGTGCAACAAATCGATGGGGGGGGGGCTCCTAAGTTTTGCAGG
>NW_007408548.1:0-665 GCF_000475195.1 Diaphorina citri
TTTTTTTTTTTTTTTCGGTAGTTAGGTATTGAGTTACCTACGGACGACCTAAGTTCATACATATCAATATTTTTTGCGGTTCCCATTTTTTTTCGCTCGAATTTAACCCAGCTCCCAGCTCCTCACAAGATTGAGTGTACCCCAAAAATAATCAGATATCCCAAATGGTGACCCGTTCGGATACCAACCATAGTAAACGTTGCTTAACTTCAGTGATCCGTCACATTGCGTCAGAAACTGGTGCGTTCATAAAATGAATTTGTTCTACCTACCTACGTACAGTTTAGAAAAGTTTGCCAAAGGTTTCAATACTTTCGGCGCAAAACGCAGTAAAGTGTTAAAGTGTCCTAACCTAAAAAAAGGCTAAAATTGAGAATACATTTCCAGTTACTTACCTAAAAATAATTTATGAGGTTGTAGGAAAAGCTCTACATAATTTCACAGAGAGAAAATACCTCTTTCTCCCCCCCCCCCTTTTCCCCTATTTTACTCAATTCACTTGATCTCCATCATAATAACTTAATTAGCAACAGTCGGAGTCAGAGCTCTATGAAAAACTAGATGCAATTCAATGACAAAACCCATGTACACGTACTACTATAATACGCCCTTATGTTCTGCCAGGGTGAAGTCATATGTAGAAAATTAAGTTTGCTAACTGAATA